>NC_140962.1:56752894-56820394 GCF_056783735.1 Eptatretus burgeri
CGACCAACCAATATACTTCAAAAATGTTAGATTTTCGCAAGTAACAAACAGACAATCAAGAAAGATGTCGTGTAATCTGTCCAACACCCCCACCCCACCCCCCAGCCACCCCCCCCACACCAAAAAAAAGTTGCCATGGATACATCAAATTCTCCATTTCAGTAAGATTAAAATTGATGGTTTTAATCAAATCTCAGGTCAATCGAATGAAAAATTATTATTTTTCAGATGAAAATTGATTTCAGAAAGTTGACTTTGAGTTGACCTTTGACCTTTTGACCTCAAAATAGTTGGATTCCCAATTCAGTGACCCAATATGCAAATCCTGTTCAACTTTCAAGTCAACCAAGTAAAAAAGTCAATTTTAGAAATTTGACCTCAAGATGACATTTGATCTCAAAATCAATTGCCTTCTAAAAACCAATTGACCTCAAAAGT
This sequence comes from Eptatretus burgeri, assembly GCF_056783735.1. Taxonomy (NCBI): domain Eukaryota; kingdom Metazoa; phylum Chordata; class Myxini; order Myxiniformes; family Myxinidae; genus Eptatretus; species Eptatretus burgeri. Next base: position 56,753,333 of record NC_140962.1, read on the forward strand.
ATAACGTGTGATAATTTTACATTTTGGTAAAGTTTCATGATTATTGGTTTGGAATTGTGACCTGTACGTGATTGACAGACATAGAGACAAACAAACAGACAAACAATAAAAAAATCGATCGACTAACCGATACATTTGCAAATGCTCGATTTTGCAAGTAACAAACAAACAAACAGACAGACAAGCCGGTAGGCGACGAGGGATTCGCTAGGATCGAAGCACTGGTTACGATGCTTTTCATTCTGACCGATCCACCGACGAAGATTCATTGCCAAGACGTATTGGTTAACATACAATTGTTCCTCTGCCTGGCAAGATTTTTCCTATTGCGTATTTTGCCAACTGGCACTCCTCATAAAAATGACGGTAAATAGACACCCTATTTTTGAAGGACTACCATTTGAAAAATAATCGGTTTGTTGGTTTGTGCTGTGGAGCCTCCCGTTGCAGACACACACACACACACACACACACACACACACACACACACACACACACACGCACACACACACACACACACACACGCACACACGGAAAACCCGATACGCTTCTCTCAATCCTCTTGTTTGACCACACCTCCTGAGCCACACAATATTTTTCCTACGCCACTCCGACTTTTCATCAACCACGTCCACTTTCCCTAAGTTCCGCCCACTTTCCTAAGCCCCTCATAAAAAAATGACGGTAAATAGACACCCGATTTTTGAAGGACTACCATTTGAAAAATAAAACCTCAATCAAAAATCAGCTCAAGTACAATTTTCTAAATATCTCGAAGTGTTTAATTCCGAAGTCTGGCTTCTCTACATTCAAAACTGAAGGAAAAGTATTGAAAATATTGTACGCGGTTTTTCGGCCGCTGCACAGCAACGGGTGGTTGCTGGGAAACGAAATTCAAACACGCACATTCCGAACAAATACTGCACATGTTGGCAAAGTTTCATCAAAATCGGTTCACTGGTTTGTGCTGTGGAGCCTCGCGTTGCAGACGCACACGTACACGCACACTCGGACGAGCTAACTGGAAGGGCACTCGGCAGAGTGCATCCCTCAGACAGGCTGAACAGTTTACATTTTGTATCCCACAGGTAGGCTGATCCGCATCAGGACATGAACCAAAATCGAATCTGCTTATTATTGTCACTTAACCAATCATCCACCTAGTTTTGTCATCACTCGTTTTGTCGTCACTCCTCCACAACTTTTTGAGTTATCATGCCATATATCGTTTTTGGCCCCATCTCTCAATGGTGTAGAATCACTTGGTAATTTTTTTTTAATTCTCATATCCAAATGAGATTTTCGGATCGTCACCAAAATCGAATCAATTTGTCCTTGTCACATACCCAACCTACCCACCAAGTTTCGTCTGAATCCATCCGCAACTTTTTGGGATACCATACAATATCATTTTTGGTCCTATCTCTCAATGGTGAAGTATCCCGATCCAGATCCGGACCAAAAAATTAGCGTTGTTGTCCTTGGTCGGTCATCTACACAGACATAAATATTTTCAGAACGATTTCTGGAAAACTGAACAAAAATTAAGTGACAAACAGAGACAGACAAACAGATGGACAGACAGAACAGACAAACATACTTGGCAAAATTATGTTGCCAAGTAACAAGCGGTCATAGATCTATACTTGTGAAATCCGTCGTTGTGATTTTACCATCGACCAGGGCCGGATTGTGGTCCTTGTAGGTCCTTTAGGTGGATGCATTTTTAATCTTCATCTTCGATGGCGGAGGTTACTGTTTTCACCCCTTTCTGTTTGTTACTTCCGAAATCGAAAGATTTCGTAAGTATATTGATGACTTCCGTTTCTGTTTGTTTGTTACTTCCGAAATCGAAAGATTTCGTAAGTATATTGATGACTTCCGTTTCTGTTTGTTTGTTACTTACGACATCTAAAGATTTCGTAAGTATATTGATGACTTCCGTTTGTTACTTACGAAATATAAAGATTTCGTAAGCATATTGATGACTTCCGTTTCTGTTTGTTTGTTTGTTTGTATGTTTGTTTGTTTGTTTGTAGGCACAATAACTCGAGAACGGAAGAAGCGACCAATGTCAAATTACACCACGTGATTCAGGAGGGTGATGGCTAGTGCTGATTAGATTTTGGTCAAAATCGGTCAAAGGTCAAGGTCACAGTGAAGTCAAACATCCAAAAAATGATAACTCGAGAACGGAAGAAGCTACCAATGTCAAATTACACCACGTGATCCAGGAGGGTGGTGGCTCGCGCTGATTAGATTTTGGTCAAAATCGGTCAAAGGTCAAGGTCACAGTGAGGTCAAACATCCAAAACATTCGATTTTTGATGGTTTGGTACAGAATCATCGTAGAAACTTGTGGTTTGCGTCGCTACCTTCTCAAGAGACAGCTTTTATTAGACAAGCTCAGAGGTCAAGTTGATGATTTCGTAAGTACCAGTCTATGACTGCTTGTTTGTTTGTTTGTTTGTGAACAGTATTACGGAAAAACTCCTCGACGGATTTCGACAAAACTTGGTGAGGGGATTAGGTCTGGTCCAAGGATCATGTCATTAGATTTTGGACTTGGTCCAAAGTCCAATATGGCCGCTATGGCGGCCATTTTGAAAAAATATTTGAATTTTTATTTTTGCATTTCTTCATATTTTAAGTGATTTCCAACCCCCCCCCCTAGAAAAAAAATTGTTAGAGAAAAAAACCCAGAAAATTTTGCAACCTTTTTTTTCAACAAAATTTCGATTTTTTTTGCATTTCCACATGTTATAAGTGATTTCCAACAAAAAACATGCCAAAATTATAATTGCAGCTGATTTTGCAACTTCAGGTGGATATACCCACGTAAAATCAATTTGTCTCAAGGAATCTAGTTATGACGAATGAATTGAGTATGTAAAAGTTGAAAGTAAAAGGGAAAGTTGCAAACTATAACTCTGTGAGCACTGTTGACATCAAATTGAATGAATAGGATATCAGGTTCACTTGAGTGACCTAGCAGTATTGGCGGCGGAGGTTTTGCACTCTACCGAAAGCTCCCCCTCTCGGTATGGATGTATCTCTGGTGTTAATTTCTTGCACTTTATGAAAACAAGCTCAGATTAGCTAAGATCCTCGTCCTCTTAATGATGACGTCATAAAAACGAATATGACGTCATTGTGATGTATCAGGTTTGCGATAAATTATCTGTGCTAATGCCCGGCTTGATTCCCGCAAACAAAATTCAAACAGCTTGCCTAGTTTCGGAGATAATGGTAGAGGCAATTTCCATTAGCGGCGATATTATGACGTCAACTTTTTTTCTAGGAAGAATTTCCAAAATCGGAGATGGTTACTGCCTGTGTGTGGGTTTTCTGCATATACATGGCAAGTTTCACGAAGATCCCATGAAAACTCTGGGTTGTGAAACAAAAAATGTCAAAAAATAGGAATGACGTCATAAAAATTTATATGACGTCATAGTGATGTATAATATGTGCGGTAATTCATCTATGCTAATGCCCTGTTCGATTCCTGCAAACATAATTTAAAAAGCTTGCCTATTTTCGGAAATAATTTTTTAGGCGATTTCCATTAGCGGAGATATTTTGATGTCATAACTTTTTTTCTCGCAATAATTTTCAAAATCGTAGATGGTTACTGTCTGCGCAGGGTATTTTTACATATATACGCCAAGTTTCAGGAAGTTTCGATGAAAACTGTAGGTTGTGAAACAAAAAAGTCCACAATAAGAAGCAGAAGAACAACGTGAGTAAGACTTTGAGATCCTCCACGAGGATCTAAAAATAACTATTGACATTGAAATGACTGCCTCGTTGTACGAACACTGTGCCTATCCTTCATATATATATATATATATATATATATATATATATATATATATATATATATATATATATATATATATATATATATATATATATATATATATATATATATATATGTATCCATCCATCCACTGGGACCATACTCTGTGCAGAGCGTTGGTGCTGCCGAAGCAGTCTCCTTGGCTATTGGGTACAATCCTGGACGGGTCGCCACTCCGACACAGGATACCAGATTGCTGGCACTCATTTTGCCGACCTCGGAAGGATGACAGGCAGAGTCAACCCCACCTGGTATTAATTCAACAGCCGAGTGGGATTTGAACTCAGGATACTCGGATCCTAAGCCCACCACCCTAACCATTAAGCCAACACCAGGCATATATATATGTATGTATATATATTTTTTCAAGAAGACATCTTTGTTCCAGCTTTTATCATACAAATATAAAAAAGGCAGTGAAATTTTTGTTTTGCAGGCCCTTTAGTTTTAGGTGGCACGAGGCACAGTTCTTACTGTGCTTATTGGATAATACAGCCCTGCTTTGGATGTGAAAAATAATAAGGCTTCAAGCTTTTGATTGGTGAACGTAATTAAGTGACCGAAAATGCAAATTTTCTTCAAATTTCCAAGTTAATCAGATGAAAATATACGATTTTATGCTACCTTTGACCTTTTGACCTTAAAAGAATAAGCTTATAGTTTTACCTGTCTCTTCCAGGTGGTTAAATTTTGTGAAGAACGGTGGAGAATTGTGACCTGGAGGTGATTGACAAACAGATAGATAGACAGAATAACAGAGTAAACAAATTCATCATTCAGACAGGCCGATAGCAGCCTCTCTCTTCCATGTCTTCAGATCATGAAAAAAATCACACGCTGGTCAAACACAAGCTGTCATCTCTCAGACCGGCAAGCAGCAGCTTCTCCGCTCTCTGCTGATCTGAATAAAATCACAAACTGGCCCAACATATGGAACATGTCTTTCAATACCAACAAATCTCACACTCTCACTCTGTCTCTCCAAAAGGACCATTTGGAACCCCCCCTCCCCCACCTACTTTCATTCAAGCTTCTGGGGCTCACTATCTGCCATGATCTTTCCTGGGAAAGCCACATTTCCAACCTGGCCTCCAAAGCCAGTCCTCCAAAGCCTCCAAAGCTGACTGGGCATCCTCCATTGTGCAAAGTTCTTCCTTGGCCCTCTTGAGCTCCTGACCATATACAAAGCTTTCATCCACAGCCTGATGGAGCACTGCTCTCCCCCTCTGGGCTGTTGCTCCTGCCTCTCACCTTTATCAGCTTCACAATGTGGAAACCAAGGCATTTAGGATTATTGGTATCTCCCACGGTGAGGCTGAGTCTTTGGGCCTCTCACTCTCTCACCACAGGCAAGTCGGTGGTCTTTCTGTCTTCTACCATCTCCTCTCTGGTATCGCCCCTCCTGCTCTGTATGCGAGTTGCCCCCCCCCCGCCCCCACTTCCCCCACATTTTCGCAGGGCATTCAAGGTCGGCCAGCAACCACCTTCCGGTAAAACTACCGAAATCATGAATCACTGCTCACCTTCACCCTTTCAGTCGTCTTTTTCCCGCCTTTGGAATAAACTCCAACACTCTCTTCAATCCCATTCTTCCCTCCAGGTCTTCAAATTAGCTGTTCTCCACCACCTCTTATCTTCCCCCATCCAAAACCACAATCTTTTCTACCCCCGTTCGTCCACCCCAAACTCACCTCCTTCAAAATCCCCGCTGACCTTCCCGAAAGTTCTCTGTCGTGTCAGGTCCTGAAAGTCCCTGTAGTTTCCATCTTGTATACCCCATGTTCCCCGTCCCATCCCTCTCCCTTCCACAGATCTCCTAATGTCTCTGTTCCCCACTGTTGTGCTCTTCCCTCTCCCGCCCCTCTTTTCTCCTGCCCCTCTTGTTGTGCATTGTGTGTTAGCTGTCATACGAGCCTCGACAAGGTATACAAAAAAAAAAAAACACTGAGCATATGTTTTTCAATCCTGACAAATCTCACACTATCACTATCTCTCTCCAAAAGGACCCTCTGTCCCATTCTAGTGTAACAGGTGTTCTCAGTAAATACATCGTACATTAATTTTTAGAACCTGCTGCAATATAATAAACATGTTTAAATGGTTAATATTTTGCCATTACATGTAAGCTCCTGCCTGGCCTAGAGGTAAGCACCCTCACCTCTAAGCAGTCAAACCTCGGTTTGAATCCCAACCCAGCTATAAATTGTAGTCATGATATTTCATCGGCAGGATGATTCATCAATGTGTGTGCCGTTCTTTGGATGGCTGTTAAACGGGAGACCCATCTGCCTGTATTCCTTGATGGACCTGAAAGATCCATCGGCGGCACACTGAACAAATTGCAAATTCCTGTCATAATTACTGCTGGGTCAGAGCGATGGCAAACCACCAGCCTAGAAGTTGTTCCGGGCCTAGAAACTGCTTCAGCAGAACCAACACCTGCGCACTGTATCACAGAGTATGGCACATCGGAGCAGAATTTTCGAACATGAATAGGCTTTCTTTGAGCCTTGACACCTTTTGTCATTATCAAAATATAATATTGTAATTTTATGTCGATTAAGAACCTGCTACAATGTATATGCTCCCCCTCCTGCCGCATTATATTTGTTTCCATTTGGTTCCCTTCCATTCCGGTCTAGGTCTTCCAAGATCCTCGATTAGGCCCATGTATATGAAAAGTAACCCCCCCCCCCCAAACAAACATAACAATTTCAATGTTGGTCAACACTGATTTACTTTTTACTATAGTGTATAACCGAATGCCCTTAATGAAATGGGTGCCCCTAATCTCTTGATTGGGGTATTTATGTTCAGCTATATCCCAGTCTACTCGAAGAGGTTGTTTTATAACAACACCAGGTGAAACAACAGGAAGACTGGTTTATAGCTGGGTTAAGATTCAAACTCAGACTCGCCGGCTTCGAGGAGAGTGTGCGTACCTCCAGGTTGAGACTCTAGGGCCTATACGCCATAGTAAGACAAAATATAACGTGAAGAAAGCAACGTTAAAAATTCGCTGCCATGTATTTCGAGCGCCACCTCATGATATTTCTCAAGTATACAATCGAAATCGTTCATGAGAATGTTCATTCATTAAAAAGGAATATCCTTGAGCACAGAATAACGGTATCTAATTTTCAGGAGTCATCTATATTAAAAAAAATTTTAATTGGAAGAGTCAAATTCCCTCTCTGTCCTCGACCCTGCCAATACATTCCTTCTTCCTGCTTCATCTTATCCCTTCCTGGTTCATCTTTTCCCTTCCTGTTTCATCTCTTCCCTTTCTGCTTCATCTATTCCTCTTTTTTTTTTGCATACAATGTCGAGGCTCATATAAGAGCTAACATACAAAATGTATAACAAAAAAAGCAAGGAGACAAGAGGGGTGGGAGAGGGAAGCTCAAAACAGTGGGGAACAGAGACATTAGGAAATCTGTGGAAGAGAGAGAGAGAGAGAGAGAGAGAGAGAGAGAGAGAGAGAGAGAGAGAGAGAGAGAGAGAGAGAGAGAGAGAGAGAGAGAGAGAGAGAGAGAGAGAGAGAGAGAGAGAGAGAGAGAGAGAGAGAGAGAGAGAGAGAGAGAGAGAGAGAGAGAGAGAGAGAGAGAGAGAGAGAGAGAGAGAGAGAGAGAGAGAGAGAGAGAGAGAGAGAGAGAGAGAGAGAGAGAGAGAGAGAGAGAGAGAGAGAGAGAGAGAGAGAGAGAGAGAGAGAGAGAGAGAGAGAGAGAGAGAGAGAGAGAGAGAGAGAGAGAGAGAGAGAGAGAGAGAGAGAGAGAGAGAGAGAGAGAGAGAGAGAGAGAGAGAGAGAGAGAGAGAGAGAGAGAGAGAGAGAGAGAGAGAGAGAGAGAGAGAGAGAGAGAGAGAGAGAGAGAGAGAGAGAGAGAGAGAGAGAGAGAGAGAGAGAGAGAGAGAGAGAGAGAGAGAGAGAGAGAGAGAGAGAGAGAGAGAGAGAGAGAGAGAGAGAGAGAGAGAGAGAGAGAGAGATGGGCAGGGAACATGTGGTATATAAAATGGACACTACAGGGACTGTTAGGAAGGAAAGCAGGGAATTTGAAGGAAGTGGGTTCGGGGTGGATTAATGGGGGTATAAAAGATCATGGTTGAGAGCTGGGGGAAGATAAGAGATGGTGATGAACAGCTGCTTTGAAGTCCTGGATGGAAGAGCATGATTGAAGAGTGTGTGGGAGTTTGCACCAGAAGCTGGAAAAAAACAGAGGAATGAAATTTTGAAGGTGAGCAGTCATTCTTGATTTTGGTAGCTTCAACAGAAGGGGGTTGCTAGCAGATCTTGAGCACCCTGTGTAAATATGGGGGCAGGTGGGAAACAGATCACAGACAGAGCGGGGGGGGGGGTTGGAAGTGCGAGGCTGGAGAGGAGATGGTAGAAGACAGGAAGACCACTGACCAGCCTGCGGTAAGAGGGTTAGAGATCTAAAGAGTAAGCTTCAGCACAGGAGATAACAATGATCTTAAATGCCTTGTATTCCACAGCTTGAAGTCGAGAAAGGTGTGAGGCAGGAGCATGAGCCCAGAGGGGAGAGCAGTACTTCATAAAGCTGCATATGAAAGCTTTGTATGTGGTCAGGAGCTCAGGTGTGCCAAGGAAGGACTTTGCACGACAGAGGATGCCCAGTCAGCGTCTGGCTTTGGACGCCAGCTTGGAAATGTGGCTTTCCCAGGAAAGATCATGGCAGATAGTGAGACCCAAAAGCTTGAATGAAAGGACTTCTTCAAGAGGATTTTTGAGAAAGTAGATGCGGGTTTTTCCAGATGTTCCTTTCAGAGAGACATTGTGAGAGTGTGAGATTTGTCAGGATTGAAAAAACATGTTCCACGTGTTGGACCAGTTTGTGATTTTATCCAGATCTGCAAAGAATGAAGAAGCTTCTGCTTGTCGATCTGAGGAATGACAGATGTTATGGCAGAGGGTGGAGTCATCAGCAAAGAGATAAAGAAGATTTTCCAGAGAGGCAGAGAGATCATTTAAGAAAACCAGAAAAAGCACTGGGCCCAGAACACTGCCTTGAGAAACTCCAGCCTGGACTGGAAGAGAGGATGGGAGAATTCCATAAAGGACCACACGTTGACTGCAACAGGAGAGGAAGTCTGTGAGCCATGAGTGGAGATTGACTTGGATACCATAGGAAGAGAGTTTGGTGAGCAGGGCAGGGTGCTTGACCCTACTGAAAGCATGCTTTTTGCTTCAAATCTTCCCTTTCTTCTTCATCTCTTCCCTTTCTGCTTCATCTCTTCCCTTTCTTCTTCATCTCTTCCCTTTCTTCTTCATCTCTTCCCTTTCTTCTTCATCTCTTCCCTTTGTGCTTCATCTCTTCCCTTTCTTCTTCATCTCTTCCCTTTCTTCTTCATCTCTTCCCTTTCTTCTTCATCTCTTCCCTTTCTTCTTCATCTCTTCCCTTTGTGCTTCATCTCTTCCCTTTCTTCTTCATCTCTTCCCTTTCTTCTTCATCTCTTCCCTTTGTGCTTCATCTCTTCCCTTTCTTCTTCATCTCTTCCCTTTCTTCTTCATCTCTTCCCTTTCTTCTTCATCTCTTCCCTTTGTGCTTCATCGCTTCCCTTTCTTCTTCATCTCTTCCCTTTCTTCTTCATCTCTTCCCTTTCTTCTTCATCTCTTCCCTTTCTGCTTCATCTCTTCCCTTTCTGCTTCATCTCTTCCCTTCCTGCTTCATCTCTTCTCTTTTTGTTTCCTCCATTCATCAAACAAAGTTTTTGCCCTTTTCTCCCATTCAACTCCACATCTAGCATTCCCCTCCTCTTCTCAATATTATACTCTCCCATCCCACTTGTAAGCAATATGTGTGCATATGGGCATATAACAAATGTTTAAAGGCACAAAATTGGTGTGTTTCATGAGCAAGCAGCTTGGTATATTTTTTTTTTTTTTTTTTTTTTTTTTTTTGTATACCTTGGTCGAGGCTCGTATGAGAGCTAACACACAACTCACAGCAAGGAGGCATGAGACAAGAGGGGCGGGAGTGGAAGGGACAAAACATTGGGGAACAGACACAGGTGAACTGTGGAAGGGAGAGGGATGGGGATGGGACGGGGAACATGGCGAGGGGAAGATGGACATTAAAGGGACTTTCAGGAAGGAAAGCAGGAGAATTGAAGGAAGTGGGCTTGGGTGGATTATCGGGGGTAGAAAAGATCGAGGATTTGGATGGGGGAAGATAAGAGGTGGTGGTGAACAGCTGTTTTGAAAGCCTGAAGGGAAGAATGGGAAAGAATAGAGTGAGGAAGTTTATTCCAAAGGCGGGAAAAAAGAGGAATGAAAGAGTGAAGATGAGCAGTGATTCGTGATTTTGGTAGTTTTACCAGAAGGGGGTTGTTGGCGGACCTTGAGCGCCCTGTGGAAATGTGGTTGGGACAAATCGCAGAGAGAGCAGGGGGGCAAGGCTGGAGAGGAGTCGGTAGAAGACAGAAAGACCACCGACCAACCTGCGGTGATTGAGTGAGAGGCCCAAAGACTCAGCTTCATTGCGGGAGATGCCAATGATCTTAAAAGCCCTGGTTTCGACAGCGTGAAGTCGAGAAAGGTGGGAGGCAGGAGCACCAGCCCAGAGGGGAGAGCAGTACTCCATCAGGCTACGGACAAAAGCTTTGTAAGTGGTCAGGAGCTCAAGAGGGCCGAGGAAGGACTTTGCACGACGGAGGATTCCCAGTCGGCGACTGGCTTTTGAGGCAAGGTTGGAAATGTGACTTTCCCAGGAAAGGTCATGGCAGATAGTGAGACCCAGAAGCTTGAAAGAAAAGACTTCTTCCAGAGGATTGTTGAGAAAGTGGATGGGGGTTTTGTAAACGGTCCTTTCGAAGAGACATAGTGAGAGTGTGAGATTTGTCTGGATTGAAAGACATGTTCCACGTGTTGGACCAGTTTGTGATTTTATCCAGATCTGCAGTGAGCGAAGAAGCTGCTGCTTGCCGGTCTGAGGGATGACAGATGGTACGGCAGAGGGTTGAGTCATCGGCAAAGAGAAATAGAGGATTTTCCAGAGAGTCCGAGAGATCATTGATGAAAACCAGAAAAAGAACAGGGCCCAGAACGCTACCTTGAGGAACTCCAGCCTGCACAGGAAGAGGGGATGAAAGAACTCCATTTAGGGCCACACGTTGACTGCGACAGGAGAGGAAGTCTGCGAGCCATGAGTGGAGATGGCCTTGAATACCATGGGCAGAGAGTTTGGTGAGTAGGGCAGGGTGCCAGACTGTGTCAAAAGCACGTGATATGTCCAGGGATACGGCTCGGATTTCCTGTCTGGCATTGAGGACCTCCATCCATTGATGGGAGAGCAGTAGCAGCATATCTAGGGTAGAGTGACCTGGTCTGAAACCAAATTGATGATTGGAAATCAAGCCATTGGAGAAGAGGAAGGATTTCATGTCTGAAGCGATGATGGATTCCATAACCTTGCTGATGATTGGGAGAAGGCTGATTGGTCTATAGTTACAGGGATCTGTTTTTGCACCTTTTTTATGCAGGGCAGTGATGTTAGCAGATTTCCAAGCAAATGGCAGATGACCTTGGGTAAATGAGAGAGTGAATAGAACAGAGAGAGGGTGAGCAAGAGCAGAAGAGCAGGCTTTGAGGACACGTGGGGCTGATGCCGTCTGGAACGGTTGCAGAATCTGACTCGAGGTTTGAAAGCAAGCTCTCCACCTTGTCAGGAGAAAAGGATACAGAGTCCAGGGACAGTTTGGTGCGACTGGGTAAAGTGGGTTGAGAAAGTGATGCGTTTTGGACACAAGATTTAGCTGCAAACACCGAGTTTAGACATTCAGCTTTATCACGTGTGGAATCAGCAGTGCGGCCATTTGAGGTAAGGGAGGGGATGGAGGGGGAACATACACCAGAAACAGATTTGATTAAACGCCACCAGGATTTTGAGGAGGGAGAGAGGTTTGAGAGTTCAGACTTGAGATGAGAAAGATGTTGTTTTCTGGCTCTCCTGAGGGTAGCTACACACTTGTTCCGAGCTTTGTGGAAAGAACTGAGATTGCCCTCAGTTGGGTTTGCTTTCCATGAGGCAAAGGCAAGTTGTTTCAGGACAACTGCCTCGCCACAAGCTTCAGTAAACCAAGGGCGGGAGGAAGGGTAAGACAACTGAACACGAGAGGGGATAAATCTGTGCATGAGGGAGAGCAAGTTTCTTTGAAAGAATTCCCAGGATGAGTTGATGTTTGAGAAAGTAGTGATAGGAGACCAGTCTGTAAGTTTGATGGCTGCTCGGAGACCCTGCCAGTCGGCTTGAGTGAAATGCCAGACTCGACGGCGGTGAGGTGGTTCTCTGATAACAGCCAGAGAGATGTCCACTTTGACAAGGACGTGGTCAGAAGAACCAATTGGAGCGAAGGAAGAGCAGCAGATATTGTCAGGGAAATTTGTCAAAATCAGATCCAGAAGAGATGGAGTACCATTGGTTGAGATCCGGGTCGGGAAGTTGACCGATTGAGTCAGTCCCAATGAGTCACAGAAAGCTTTTGCTGATGTCCCATGGCAGGTGAGAGAGGTACCCACACCTAGCCAACTGGCGTGATGACAATTGAAGTCGCCACATAAGAGGAAGAGAGAGTTTGGATGAGAAGATAGAAGATGGTCCATGTTTTCGGAGAGTGAGGTGTAGATGGAGTCATCACTGTTCGGTGGACGGTACAGTACACATATAAACATGAGGTGGGAGTGGAGGGGAAGCCGAAGCCAGAGGTATTCCTGGGGGTGTGGGGGAGTGAGAGCAGTGCAGGGAGAGTGAGGAATAGAGTCTTTGATGAAGAGAGCAACACCCTCCCCAGGACGAGGCTCAGGGCTGTCATACCGGAAGAGGGAGTACCCAGGGAGAGATTCTTGGGAGTCAGACACGTCCTTGGGAGAGGAAAGTTTCTGTTAGGCAGATAATGTCTGGTTTGTCAGTGGCAACCTGCATGGAAAGATCTGAAAGGTTTGAGCGAAGGCCCCGGATATTTGAGGTCCACACTTTTAATGAAGAGGTAGGGGAGGAGGCTTTTGGTGCAGGAGGTGGAGGGGGCGGGGGAGGGTCGGACGAGGGACGAGGGGGGAGGTAAGGGGGGTTGCTGAAGGAGTGTGGGGTATTGCAGAATAGCGAGGGGAGGGGGCCGAATGAGGAGGAGAAAAGGCTCTGTGGTGCTGTGAGAGAGGGGGGACAAGAGACAAGGAAGATGGCAGTTGAGGATTTGAGGAGGTGGAGTGAAGAGATGGAGATGAGAGGGCAGTGGAGGGAGGCAGGTTGGTGGATGAGAGGGGGGGCAACTTAGAGAAGGAAGAGTGAGGGGGATGAAAGGTGGGAGAAAGGTGAGGGGGGAATTTTTGAAAGAGGTGAGAGGGAGGCTTGGAGGGAGAAGAGTGGGATGGTTGCTTTGAGAGTGAGAGTGAGGGGGGATGCGGGTGAGTTGGCACTGAAGTTGGAAAAAAAGAATGGTTGATGGAAAGCGAGCATCCATGGCAAACTGTGGTTTTTAAAAGTTTTAGGTCAGATATACGATTTAACACAATTCTTGATGGATGCAATGAAGGCGAATTCAGAGCATGGAGAGAAGAAGCGCTGTAATAGTTGGATTTTTTAGGCAAGGAATGAAGGAGAGGTCGAAATGAGAGCAGTCTGTTAAAATAGCAGAAGAGTAGTGCATTGTGAAACAGTAAAGAGTACCACATGTGTGAGAGAGGAAGATGAAGCATTATAAGATCGTTTTTGTTGTTAATATTAATGTATGAGAGAGTTCAACAGATTAGGTCATGGAAGTGTAAAAAAAAAAAAAGAAATCGAGGAAGACGAGGAGGAAGTTAAGAGGAAGAAGTAGCAGAATCGGGAGAAGGTTGTTGTTGTTGTTGGGTTTTTTTTTTTTTTTTTTTTGAGATAAGAAAGAGATTAGTTGGGAGAATGGGGGATATTTGGAAAGTGGGGAGGATGAAAATTGAAGGTAATGGGGAGGATAGAAATTGAAGGTAATGGGGAGAAAAAACAAACAAACAAAAAAAAAAAACGATCGAACACCAAGTGGAACCGGTAGGCCTCAAGCCTAGGACTAGGCCTCAAACACCAGGTGAGAACGTCGACATAAATACTCACAAAATAGCACGATTTTTGAAACAAAACCGAACTAGGAACACACATTAACATGTAGGTGAGAAAATTAAACAGTTAAAACGGGACAAATAACAACCGGAACTTAACTTTGAGAATGTCAGCAGGGAGCCCCGAAGGAGACCTCTTGCCGCTCAAAACCGGAACCGGAAGTCATCATTTTGCCAAGTGGCTTGCTTGATTCAAAGCAATCAAGCAGCACTCCAACGGAACGGAGTGCTTGTCACCGCTTAACAACATGGTGGTATCCATGTCAACTATGCTGTTGTAGTACTCGAACAAATGCTGCCCAGGCCATCGTTTTTAGTTTTACTCGATCCTCTTATGACAACTTCTCCAAACAAATTTATTTATCCCTTTCTGCTTACCCCATATACGATTGTGTGAGCAGTGGCTGCAGAGTACAAGGAAGAGGGAAATAAAGACAAACAATAGTGAGAGTCGCTTTGCAATACATGTCCGCTACCGGTCCAAATTAATGTTCAAGAGATTAAAAAAAAATTGTTTGCGTTTAACGCATTCTCGAGCCGATACTGGACAAAAAATAAAGATTAAACCCTATTACGCAGTCTGCTTGGGTCTATTCAACAAAATAAAAGGAAAAGCAATTTTCATTCACTGATATCTTTTGTAGACAAGAAACCAATAAAGAAAATTCGGACAACAAACCGGAGATAAAAAATTAGGTTGCTTTAACGCACGCTCGAGCCAATACCAGAACCAAAATGAAGAAGAGGAACCTCTTTAACCCACTGAGTTTCGTTCATTTCTCGGCTTTACCTATTTCATATTAAAAATTTCACCCATGTCCGAAGGAGGTGGTTCAGTTTCCCATTTTTAATATGAAACAAGCAAAGCCTAGAAATGAACGAAACCCATTAGAATTACCCTTTATAATTAACCCTTAGAATCCCCTACAAATCTGTAATTACATTTCAGAACCCTTTGGAATTAAACATGGTGGGTTGGAAAGGTTCTTCTTTTTCATCATTTTTGACAGAAGGATGGACGGATGGATGGGAGGACTTCCCAAATATTGAAGCAGCTTCACCGCTTAAAAAATAACCGAATGTACATATATGAAGTAAAAGCATGTGCACTGATTATATCCATATAAAATACATCGTGGTTGTATACCTCGGATCATTCCAATTGCACTGATCCATGGAATAACCATCAGTTCTAAGGCCTGAGGCCGACTGATCTAAAACTGCTTCATGCAATTGTGGCACATTATTTTAATTGGGGTGGAGTCAGGGCAGCTGTCGAGCCAATGGGTGCGAAGCAGTGGGGGGGAGTCAGGGCAGCTGTCGAGCCAATGGGTGTGAAGCAGTGGGGTGGAGTCAGGGCAGCTGTCCAGCCAATGGGTGTGAAGCAGTGGGGTGGAGTCAGGGCAACTGTCCAGCCAATGGGTGTGAAGCAGTGGGGTGGAGTCAGGGCAGCTGTCCAGCCAATGGGTGTGAAGCAGTGGGGTGGAGTCAGGGCAGCTGAACACTCACCCAAGTACATATGTGATATTTTCTTGGTCTAAAATGGACATAACTCTGTGAAAATTTGACAAAACGCCCTGAAACTCAAACTTGTTCTGTAACTTATCATAATAAAACCACGTACCGAGTTTCAGTTGAATATGTTAAAGGGTATTGGGGGGAAAAAAATCTGAAAAACCACAGATGGGACGGACAGACTTACGGAGAACAAACCTTTTGACTGACCAAAGTCCTCTCTGATGAAACCGGTATGGGAGTCATAAAGGGTGAGTCAGGAGGAGCCCCTTGCCAATGGATCCTCCCTCCACTGTGTGTTTTTGGGGACAAGTTTTGCATGTTTGTCGATCTTGAAGAATTAGGATGAATATTGAAAAGTATCATGACAATGAAAATTTGAAATGCTTTTCAATAATAATGAGTACACTTAACAGGGATATGCCTCTGAACATTTCATTGGTTGTAGTGACGTTTTAAATCCGACTGCAGCAGACATTTTTTCCAACATACCTGTTAAGTATGTCCGTAGCCGTAGCCTGGTGGAGTACTTTGTCCGTAGCCTGATGGAGTACTGCTCTCCCCTCTAGGCTGGTGCTCCTGCCTCCCACCTTTCTCGGCTTCACTCTGTCGAAACCAAGGCATTTAGGATCATCGGCATCTCCCGCAATGAAGCTGAGTCTTTGGGCCTCTCACTCAATCACCGCAGGTTGGTCGGTGGTCTTTCTGTCTTCTACCGACTCCTCTCCAGCCTTGCCCCCCCTGCTCTCTCTGCGATTTGTCCCCACCACATTTCCACAGGGCGCTCAAGGTCCGCCAACAACCCCCTTCTGGTAAAACTACCAAAATCACGAATCACTGCTCACCATCACTCTTTCATTCCTCTTTTTTCTCGCCTTTGGAATAAACTCACTCACTCTATTCTGTCCCATTCTTCCCTCCAGGCTTTCAAAACAGCTGTTCAACACCACCTCTTATCATCCCCCATCCAAATCCTTGATTTTTTTCTACCCCCGATAATCCACCCAAGCTCACTTCCTTCAATTCCCCTGGTTTCCTTCCTGAAAGTCCCTCTAATGTCCATCTTCTCTTCTCCATGTTCCCCGTCCCATCCCTCTCCCTTCCACAGATCTCCTAATGTCTCTGTTCCCCACTGTTTTGTCCCTCCCACTCCCACCCCTCTTGTCTCATGCCCCCTTGCTGTGCATTGTGTTTTAGCTCTCATACGAGCCTCGACAAGGTATACAAAAAAAAAACATAACAAAGCACGTCTCCTTATCGCTTGCTCCACTTCCCGAGCGGCTTTCAAAGCGGTTGGCATGGAACGACTGGCTTGGAAAGCGATAGCAAGCTCCTTGGTAATGGAATACACCCCTGGTGCCAAGCATTGTCTCAGAAGACTGGACCACTCTTGATACCCACACCAAACCCTTACTGTGAGCATCCAGGGCAATGGAATTCCCACGCACACCATTGAGGGCAACACTGTTGATGAAACGAAGCTTCACCCACTCAACCGGTGTGACTCGTTCGCTGCATAACCCCCATCCTCGAGCAGTGACGTCCCAAGAATACCGAAGGTCAGGATCTGGGCTTGTCAATACCATTGGGCTGGGGCTATCAACAAACTTCAGGAATGTTTCTGCAACGTTGCCATTTGGTTTGAAATGTAACAAAGGCCCCCGGCACAACGTCACTGACGAGCGTCACAAACACCTGGATTGTGTCTGAAGAGTCATGGCCGGTGAAAGGTCACGCTCTGCTTTCTTTGAAGTCCCACGTTCTCGCGATGTTGGCCGGAAGAAGTTTGGCTCAAACCTTTCACGAACCAGCTGGCCAGGCGTGACGTTCGATTAAAGTTCAGGCAGGAAATTGTAATTTACCAAGAGTGCCGGCAATAGCTTGCCCACTGTTCGTCAAGGACACCGTGTGATCTTTATAACGTCCACCGACTAATTCCAACAGACAGGACACGTTGGTTTAACGTTCATCCGAGGGACGGCAAACACATTGATGAATCATCCTGTTCCTGTTTGTGAAACACCGGTGAAATGAGAGCGAGAGATGAACCTTCAGAGTTTAGGCTTTATTCCATTTGATTGGAGCCGCTTCTGTGGGCACACCAGGAAATACAGGTTCAGCTAGGAGTACATAAGCAGAAACGTATACATGTGCAGTTAACCATTGCAGACTAAATCCGCGTAAGCACGGAGTTCGATATAATCTCCATTCTCACCAGTCAATGAGCACCTTCAGTTAACGAGCATCAAGTGGACAGCCGATGTCAATAGCAATGCCCCGGGGACAATCACTCGTGCCGCAGAGAGACCTCCCCTTATACGCGAGACGCACAACATGTGATCCCGCGTCATGTCCCTCGATTCACGTTAATTCACCACATTCTCCCCACCTTTAAAATGTAACTAGGGGCCCATCTTACACACCATGATTGCTTTAGCACTATAGGAGTATACATTTCAAGCAACGCGGACTAATAGATCTACAGGAGCATACATGCCAAGCAGTGATTATTTTGAGTTGTAGGAGCATGGAAATGAGCATCGATATATGATATAATGGGCATATAGGAGCATGAGCAGCGAGAATGCCGATAATCCCCTTTACAGATTGAGTCGTCGAGGGGGCCTTATTCGTCGACCTCTCCGGGAGTAAATGGCAGTTTCACTTGAGGGAGACTCCCGATCCTCTTGGTGAGCCTCGACTTGTGCCGGGGATGACTCCTCGATCGCTCTCGGGGGGAACGCGGCAGCCCCGTCGCCTGGCGGAGTTCCTGGGGGGGAAATGTCAGAAGGAGTGCCAGGAGGTGGTGTACCGGCGGGAGGAGTACCTGAGGGAGCCAGATGGCGAACCGACACAGTGGTCTCCCTGCCATCCGGGAGCCTGACATGAGCATACTCTGGATTAGTGTCAATGAGTTCGACCCCCTCCACCAGCGGTTCATACTTGCTTTGTCGTACCGGGCGTTTCATGAACACTGTTCCGGGATGGGTTAGCCAGTTGGGCACCGTTTGACTGTCAACATAACGTCGTTGGTGAGTAAACATACGTTCGTGAGGAGTGGCATTTGTGGACGTGCAGAGCAAAGAGCGTATGGAATTCATTGCGTCAGGAAGAGCAACCTCCCATCGCTCGGGGCCCAGTCCTCTCGATTTCAGCGCCAGAGTTATGGCTTTCCAAATTACTCCATTATACCGTTCCACCTGCCCGTTTCCCTGTGGGTTGTAACCCGTCGTTCGACTAGTTGCTATGCCGAGCTCTAGTAGGAATTGTTTTAGCCCGGCCGACATGAAACACGGCCCTCTGTCTGAATGTATGTACGAAGGTCTCCCAAACATAGCGAAGAGGTCAGAGAGACATTTTACGACAGTGCCCGAGGTCATATCCGAGCACGGAAACGCGAAAGGGAACCTTGAATATTCATCAACAACGGTGAATATGTATCTGTTGTCTGTTTCGGTCGGTAGGGGCCCTTTGAAGTCGATGTTTAGTCTCTCGAAGGGGGAAGTAGCCTTGATCAGTCTGCCAGATGCCGCGCCAAAGAATCTGGGTTTTAGTTCAGCACAAACAGGGCATGAAGCATTCATTTGTTTAATATCTTCAACAGAATAGGGAAGATTTTGTCTGCGTACGAAATGTGCCATCCTGGTTACCCCTGGGTGGCACAGAGACACATGGAGGTCTTGCAAAGCCTGACTGATTGTCGCCGAACTGTAGACCCGGGAGAAGGTATCTGCAGCAGGGTTTTCCTTCCCGGGCCGGTAAACAATGTCGTACCTGTAGCAGGCTAGGTCTATCCCCCATCTCATAATTTTTTCATTCTTAATTTTCCCGTTATTTTTCCCATCAAACATGAAAGCCACGGATCGTTGGTCCGTAACGAGCGTGAAGTGGTTTCCCAGTAAATAATGTCTCCATTTACGCAGCGCTTCGACGATGGCGTACGCCTCCTTCTCTATTGCCGAGTGTCTCTGCTCGCTTCTAGACCGAGTTCTCCTGACGAAAGCGCCCGGCCGCCCAGACTGATTAAGTGTTGCAGCTATGGCGTGATTTGAAGCGTCGGTCTCCACCACGAAGGGCACCGAGCTGTCGATCGATAAAACCACGGACTTACTGATATCATCCTTGAGATCGTGGAAAGCTTTCACGACAGCGGCATCTGGTGGAAAGTTTTTGCAATGCACTAGGGGATGTATTTTCTCGGAGTATTGCGAAATCCATCTTGCATAGTAAGCGAACATCCCGATCACCCAGCGCATTGTTTGCAAGTCCTGAGGTGGTGGAAGCTCACGGAGCGGGCGCAATCGCTCAGGATCAGGCTTAATTGTGCCGTCGGCTATCGTGTAGCCGAGAAGGTCAATTGACCTTGCCGAGAATACGCATTTCTCGTAGTTGAGAGTCAGATTATATTTTCCAGCAATGCTCAAGAATCTGTCCAGATTCCTATCATGTTCCCTCTGATCCCTACCGCACACTGTGACATTATCCACGTAAACAAAAGTGTCTTCGAGGTTTTCATCTGAGATGATGTCGTATGTATACCTCGTTCTTGGGCTTCACGTAGAGCGCCTGCAGCACGTCAATCGCTGCTTCGTAAGTGTCGCACCCCGAGAAGAGCCTGTACACGCCGGGCGAGACATGATTCACGAGAGCGGCAAATTTGTCAGCTCCCTCCGCGATGATGGTCAGATAGTGTGAGAAGGAGCAGAACCAATGTGACCATTTCATTTCTGCGTCAGTCGTGTTTGGGTCTGCGTCGAACCTCTCTGGTTTGTAGATCTTGTCCATCGTTGGTTGAGAGAGCCGAGAAAATCAAATGGAATAAATTGAAATGAGAGCGAGAGAAGAACCTTCAGAGTTTAGGCTTTATTCCATTTGATTGGAGCCGCTTCTGTGGGCACACCAGGAAATACAGGTTCAGCTAGGAGTACATAAGCAGAAACGTATACAAGTGCAGTTAACCATTGCAGACTAAATCCGCGTAAGCACGGAGTTCGATATAATCTCCATTCTCACCAGTCAATGAGCACCTTCAGTTAACGAGCATCAAGTGGACAGCCGATGTCAATAGCAATGCCCCGGGGACAATCACTCGTGCCGCAGAGACCTCCCCTTATACGCGAGACGCACAACATGTGATCCCGCGTCATGTCCCTCGATTCACGTTAATTCACCACAACCGGGATGACAGGTCATAGCTGGGTCGAGATTCGAACCCAGGTTAGACAGCTGAGAGGCGAGAGGCGAGTTAGACTCTTGACCCTTAATAATTGCAGTCAGCCTGGCCTAATAAATGGATGAATTAGAAGAAAACAAAGACGAGAGCGTCAAAAAAGTGTGGAATTTTGCGTACGTAGTAAATAGATAGCCCCCGTTGAAGATGTTGCTTCATTGCCACGCCCACAAGAGAAAGGGGCGGAGCATGCTTGAGCTAGAGATCCGTTCGTCCAATTGGATCACAGACAACGGCAATGAACGCCGGAAGCACAGGAAACGGCTCTTCGGACTCAAAAGGAAATTTTGGATGTCGACTTCCGCCTGTGGAATCGAATGAGCGGCCATGGCAATGTAGTTAACGCGCGTTGCATCAGGTTGTGCGTGAAGGAATTTTTCTTTTCGCGGTTTACCGCAACAAATACCCAGAATCGATCGTTTTGTATCGGTTTGCTTTGTTTTATCGATCGATCGGTTATGTTCGATGCGCGTTATTTGCCTTGAAAGTGAATGAGGGTGAAAAAAGGTTCGGTATGGACATCCTTTGAGCCGTTGGAGAGACTCTTGAGAGGCGGTTTTGGGCGGGACACTCGATCGGCAGTTTTGGTGCGTCGGTGTTCGGTGTCCTTGTCCATCGGTGCGTCCGATACGTCCATCCACACGTCGAAGGACGGCAGTCACGGGGTGTGTCTTCACGTCAGCGTCGTCCTTTAAAATGTCGTTCTTACCCACTTGATGCGATCGAGTTCTGGGTGCGGATCGAACCGCTCGAATCGGTTGTCGATGTTTCCACAGTAAACTCGAACGCATGAGAAGACCACTCGGCCCATCGCGCCCGTGTCACTCCGCAAGCTCCGCTTGGCTTGGCCCGGTTTGTTTCGTCG
This sequence comes from Eptatretus burgeri, assembly GCF_056783735.1. Taxonomy (NCBI): domain Eukaryota; kingdom Metazoa; phylum Chordata; class Myxini; order Myxiniformes; family Myxinidae; genus Eptatretus; species Eptatretus burgeri. Next base: position 56,774,907 of record NC_140962.1, read on the forward strand.
TTTTACGGTTTATTAACGTCCCGTGGCCTACTCAAACGAACCGATCGGTTCATGTTTGCCTCGAACATCCAGTTTATTTGAGGTGAATAATCGCCGCGTGCTTCCTTGCAAACGTAAATCGTGCACACGCACCTGGAACACCTGATGCCTGTTTTTGATTGGCTGTTTTTCCTACCGGTCAACTGACCTCTTGAGGTACACACAGGTCTTTCTGTTGAGATGGTAATTGCTCAGGGCTGGACACAAAATGTCACTTTTTTTGGACTCCCGATCCCTCCATTCCGTTATGCTTTCATTGCTTGACCACCAAACCAGAAAACACGTGACTGAATGAGAGCAATGTTTGTTTAGCCCGTCCTCCACGCAGCGCGACACGGCGTTTTGAAATCTCTTTGTCTGTGTGTCAAATTCTACATGACTTATTGTCATCGTTCACAGTCTGTCTGTCCGTCCGTCCCTTTCCTGGTGGTCGTATGGCAGCTTAGCTGCCGGGGTAGCTATCGTTTCTTGAAGCGTGACTATGTCGCTGATGCAGTGCCCCTCTACCAGTACACACACTGGAACTGGTACTCATTTTGCCGACCTCGGAAGGATGACAGGCTGAGTCAACCCCCTGGTGTATGAATTCAGCGGCTGATGGGGCTTGAACTCAGGACCCTAGGATCCCAAGCTGCCACCCTAACCACCGAGTTAATTCAGCGGCCGACGGGGCTTGAACTCAGGACCCTAGGATCCCAAGCTGCCACCCTAACCACTGAGTTAATTCAGCAGCCGACGGGGCTTGAACTCAGGACCCTAGGATCCCAAGCTGCCACCCTAACCACTGAGTTAATTCAGCGGCCGACGGGGCTTGAACTCAGGACCCTCGGATCCCAAGCTGCCACCCTAACCACCGAATTAATTCAGCGGCCGACGGGGCTTGAACTCAGAACCCTAGGATCCCAAGCCGCCATCCTAACCACTGAGTTAATTCAGCGGCCGACGGGGCTTGAACTCAGGACCCTAGGATCCCAAGCTGCCACCCTAACCGCTGAGCCAACACCAGGCTCGTCCCTCTCCTATTTCAATTTCTCCGGCCAAACCGGGCGATCCGGCTGAAATTTGTCAGCAACATGGATTGTTAAGCTCGTTCCAGTCACGTGTCATTAGGTAGGTCGAAATGGAGGACTTGCTAAATTCCTTCAAAAATCTTCTTCTCCAGACCCACCCCTTCAGAATGCTGGATTATAACATTAGGATGGGGTCGGGATGTTACATTTCAGAGGTCATGCCGGTCACGCGTCTGAAAGTGTGTCAAAATGGCCGACTTGGTCAATTTGGCCGAAAAATGGTCGAAATGTGGTGCATATGCACCACATTTCCACAGGGCACTCAAGGTCCATCTTACAACCCCCTTCTGGGAAAACTACTAAAATTACGAATCACTGCTCACCTTCACTCTTTCATTCCTCTTTTTCCCCGCCTTTGGAATAAACTCCCTCACACTCTTCAACCCCATTCTTCCCTCCAGGCCTTCAAAACAGCTGTTCACCATCACCTCTTATCCTCCTCAATCTTTTTTATCTTTTGAAATTCAAGAAAAATCTGAATCTGAAAAACCACAGGTAGCATGGAAGGCAAAAAGGTAAAATGAGTACCCCCATCCAAATCGTCAATCTTTTCTACCCCCGATAATCCACCCAAGCCCACCTCCTTCAAATTCCCTGCTTTCCTTTCATTGCAGTTTCCATCGCCAGCTGTGAGAGATCATTCAACAAGTTAAAACTAATACTTTCGTATTTGAGAGCCTCCATGGGTCAAGGCAGACTCTGTGATCTTGCTCTGCTGAGCATATAAAGAGAAGAAACTGAAAAAACTGACTTTGAGCACATCATAGACCAATTTGCATCAGTGAAAGCAAGGAAGGTGTCATAATTTGTTAATTAAAAGATTAACGAGCTTGGGTTGTAATTTTGAGCTGATATTATGGTAAAGTTATCTAAAAGATGGGTGTCAGATGTTTGGACAGGGGCGCACTTTCAGTGCTTGCCGTAGGCGCTATTCTCCGGAGATACACCCCTGTGTGGCTCTGACACCCTCTTCCCACTCTGACACACTGTGATGCTCCAGGAAATGTCCCCACTCCCCAAAGCATCACAAACTTTGTGTAGGGCTTTATAGAGCACCCGCTGTGTCTGGGAAGTCGACAGTTCGAACCTCGGCTGAGTCTTGCCAAAGACTTCAAAATGGTACATGCTGCTTTCTTGCTTGACGCTCGGTGTTTAAAAGGGATGGAACACTGAAACGGACGAACAACATTGGGTTGACAATCATAGTGCAGGCTTGATGCTGCGGAATGGCCTCCTGTGTTGAAGTTCCTCGCAAAGAAAGTCTTATTATAATATATATATATATATTTTTTTGGCCAGTGCTTCCCTTTCCCACCTGCATCTGGTGCGTTTTGTCATTTATCAAAGATGCTTTGAACTTTTGCTCTTCCCGTACATTAATGTATAAAAGTCGAAATTTGTATGAGACGTAATTTTAACCTCAAGTGCCAAGTATGTGCATCATTGTTGAGGACAACAGTAGATGCCTTAAAGTGTGATGAAGAAGAAGGAGCTCAAAATTATAATCTCTGTATCCTTACAATAGTAATAGCCATATGTGTGGATTTGGTCGTCGTCGTCGTCGTTTCTTGTCAAGGGGGTGCTTTGTAATTGTCTTCCCAGTATGGCAGAAATTTATGATTTGTTCAGGATGCTGGCAGTAACTCGCCAATCTATGTGAAAGACCACCAATGACTCGTGCTGACCAGGTGGGTCTCTGGGACAAATGAATGGTGCACAAATTTATTAATCGCCTTGGGTATATATATATGTACCATGGTGACAGACAGTTTGTAGCTGGGTTGATTTGAATGCGAAACAAGTGTGCATACATATAGGCTATCCTGCTAGCCAATGGGTTTCCTCATAAGTGATATAAATCGGTTCAACCCAATTCAGAAACATTGTATTCCAGGAATGGGATGGAATCTACTTGAAAACTGATCAGCAAAATTCTAGCCATCAAATGTTATTGTTCAAATTATTTCGTTGTAAGAGAAGCATTGCTTTATTATTCATTTTGTTGGTGATTAACCATCCGATCCTCCTTGGACAACCCTCTTCACAATTGTGTCTGGAGGAGGCTTCATGATCGGACTTTCTCTTTAGCCACAGAAATCTGACTGCTCTTGTTTCGGTACTTTTCTTCCATTTTTTAATGTTGGTGTCCTCACAGCACCATTATTCCTTGTGCACCAAACTGATCTCTCATCTTTTTCTTTTTTTTTCAAGCGGCACATCACAAAATTAGTTAGTTTTTAGTATTGAACTGTATCGTATTGTTTAATCTTTCTTTCTGTTTTTTTTTCAGATCTAGAGAATAATGTTATAAAGCACTGGATGCATTTGTAAGTTTATATTGGTAATCACATTGTCATGGGTTTTGTAAAAAAATAAAAAAATAAAAACTCAAAGGCCTCTCCTGGTATGACAATGTGAGGAATATTACTCAAGTATACAATGCTCTGAAAGTGAGAGTGATCTCTCAACATTTGTTAAACATGAACTGTTCAGAACAAAACGTTAACAAAAACATTGTTGGTTTATCGCATTGTTTTGCTGAGTTCCAGCTTGTGGCATGGAAGGCAAAATCGATCAGTCATTTGGTCTGGAGCTAAAGCCACAGTTGACAAAAAAAAATTATGACTTAGCCTTGTGTCTACGAGCCTGGTGTTGGCTTCGTGGTTAGGGTGGCTGGCTTGGGATCTTAGGGTCCTGAGTTCGAGCCTTGTTTCGCGTTGAAACAACACCAGGTGGGGTTGACTCAGCCTGTCATCCTTATGTGGTTGGCAAAATGAGTACCAGTATACTGGTAATAGGAGAATTGCGTCAGCGGTGCAGTAGTGCCCTCATCCAATGATGCTACCCGCAGCCTTGCACTGCACAAGGAGGAGGAGACTTGTGTCTACGATGTGATTGACATTCAAGGTCCACAGGAGCAAGAATCATCTCAGGCCTCGAAGCACACATCAGGCCACAGGCTCAACTTGTCCACCCAGGCTCACTAGTCAAGTCTGTCATCTGACATGTGCTGCTTGGGCCAAAATAAATCCAATATCTATGAGCTATTTCAGAACTTGTGTGTTACTTTTCCATGTCCTAGTGATAAGTTCACATCTGCATGATTTACTTTGAGTTGTCTAGTCTGGATAAGAATATTAACCCAGCTATAAACTGTTACCTTGGTGTTTCGCATGCCTGACGGTTCCGCCATGTGTTTGTCGTCCATCGTGGGGATGTTAATTATCGGAGGACTAATCTGCCAATACTGGTCCATGGTGGGCATTAAAGATCCCACGGTGCAGTCTTTCACAAGAGTAAGCAAATTATCATCGGTACCCTGGAGAAAAAAAATTCTGATTTCTTGCCACCGTTGAACATCAAGCCTGGCCAGCATGTTCATGAAAAATCTAGGCCAAAATCGGTTCCGTGGGCGACCCCACAAGGACGTGGGAGTAATTGTGGCCATTAATGTAATTGTGGTGATGGTCTATAGAATTGAGCACACAATTGTTATTTTATGTTTTAAATTCCAAATGGAGACGTCGTCAATTAATATGTCAATCATAACTTACCCACAGATGCACACAACCATGGAACACCCCAAACAGCTCCAACACAGACGTATTGGTCTGTGGATCAGCAAGAAGAAGATGAAGAAATTTGCATTTGGTGTTTTGGCAGAAGCTTGCAGGTACGGTAAAGGTACTTTATTATTGTGCTAAAGCTTTTGTGTAAATTTTTATTTTCAGGAGTAATGTTTGTGTTTTTCTCCTGTAGGAATAGAAGATTGGAACTTGTTGAGGTACAGTTTTTATTTTTATTTTTTAAACACTTTTCTTTGATTACTGTTATTAGAAACACCCGCTCCCTAAAATGGAAGGGTGTGTAGTGGGGGGCAATTTTCAGTGTGGTATTGGCCATCCCAACTTGGTGGAATGTTTCCATGCACATACACCCCTTTTATTGTACACCGCTCCTTCCCAATTCTATATCCATGTGATGGATGACACCATCGCCAGGCGCTGAAGGAAGGGAGGACTCAGTTTTTTTGTTTGTTTGTTTGTCTGGGCGATATTTCAGCCGTCCTTTGAGCTAAGAAGCTGAAATTTGGGAACAAAAGTGAAGATGTTCTTTGGCAAAACAATATTTTCTATTTTTTGATTAATCAATTAATTGATTAATTACTTAATTATTATCGATTTATTAGTTATTTATTCATTTTATTTCTCATCTGGGCAATATCTCGGGCACCTTTTGAGCTCGGAAGCCGATATTTGGACATAACAGTGACCAAGTGATTTTGCTATAAAGAGTATTTTTGATTTAGTGATTAATCAATTAATCGATTCATTATTCATTTTTCGATTAATTACTTAATTTTCAAAACGTTACAGATTTGGATGAAACGGTGGTGGTTTAAGTCTGCTATTCGGCAATTGATTGAGGAATTCGTTATTTTATGATTATTATTTAGTTATTTTAATACTGCAATCAATCAATTATTGCACACCGCTCCCTCCCAATTCCGACTCCACTTGCCGTAAAGTGGGTGCCCCGGTGATGTCACTCACTGGAGGATTTGTTATTTATTTATTTGGCATGGGAGCGGTGTACTTTGAATGTACCGCTACTTGTTATTATTTTGTTTTCTTCAAGTCTGACTGATGGGGATTAAGTACATCTTCACCAAAATTTAATCAATTCTTCATTGTCACACACCCAACGTGTCCACCAAGTTTTGTCCGAATCTGTCCACAACCTTGAGATATTCTGCACACAAACAAATAGACAAACAGACAGAGAGGGGTGAAAACATAACCACCTTCACCTTTGGTGGTAGAGGTAAAAAGGTTCATTGAGTAGCCACGCCCACTTCCCTCACTTTAAAACCTTACGATTTTTATGACATTGAGCTTGGCCAGAATTGCAAAGCTTTTGTTTTTTGACACCTTTTGTCCGTTTGACTTTTGTTTTTTGTTTTTAATCGCCTCGCTTATCAAGAGATCTTCGACGGTTGTGCGATACATCCTCGTGACTTTCAGTGACAGTTTGAAATGTTGTCCTGAACAAACTCCTTTTGGATCATCATGTCATCCCCCTTAGAACACCCTCTTGATTGTCCCTGGATACCCATACAAAGTTTTCTCAGGATCAGCCAAACACTGCGATGGTAAACAAGCAAACACATAGATTGCTTACACTTAATAATAAATAATACTATTAAAATTTAAAAGAAAATTGGATTTTCATGCCAGTATTTTATGCGAAGAGTTTATTCCCACATGTTTTTGTAATCCTGCATTTCCAGGTTGATGGCAGCTGTTCCCTATGGCGCCAAGGTCCATTTGACGTCCTGGTGCACAAGCTCACTGATGTCATGATTGGTGCTCAGCAAGGCAATCCAGAGGATCAGACAATGATGCAGCATGTTGAGGCAAGATTGTGCCTTAAAAACTGGAGCCTTTGTCAACATTTGTTTTGAACCTTGCAGCGATAATCATTGGTGTTCTTTTCAGGAGTTTTTACAGAGTTCTCCCCATCTAATTGTGTTGGACCCCTTGCCTGCTGTGTGGAAACTTGTTGATCGCTATGACACTTACACCCTCCTGGAAAAACTGCAGCCACACTTTGCAGGTCTTTAATGAAGTAGTTCTCCATCTTTTGTTGTTGTATCTTTTGAACTTTAATTGTTGCCCCAATTTTAGGAGTGAGGGAATCTCTCATTTTTTATTTTTTTTGCATCTCCACCTCATAGCCTTGAGCACTACTTAGGCCTAAGTCACATTTGCTCTACGGCGAGAATATGGCGGCCGTACGCCCTCTGAATTGAAAGAAACGTGTGGCGGCCGCAGAGTTTCTGCGGTGGCCTCAGCGTGGCCCTATGCCGTTTGGCTATATTTTACAGGTCGTAAGGTCGCCGTGGAATTGTAACGCGGAGTTATAACTTTTTTTCATTTCTACGTTCGCCGTAGCAATTCGACAAGCCGAAAAAAATAAAAAAAATTAACCCATTCGTTACCGTCCGTCTGGTGCACTTTCACCTTAGGGCCCCCTGCGGTCGCCTTGCGGGCACCTTGAGGCTACCTTGCGTCTGCCTTGAAAATTCTATGGCCGCCGCAGGGCCCCCTTAAGGTTACCGTGCGACATCAAATCAAAGACCGTACGGCAACCCCACGTTTTCGGTCTCCACAATTTATAAATACGCCGTGCAGCTCCCCGAAAAATAAAAAAAACATATGTGACTGCTACATTGTGTGACCGTGGAAATACTGCGGCCGCCGTATAATTGCTAGTGGCCGTAGATTTTGGAGACCTCACGGCCGCCGTGGCAAATGTGACCTAGGCCTTTGCCAAGAGAAAATATCTTCTTTTTTTCTGTTATCTTACCCAATTTTTATTCTTGCTTTTCTTTCAAACAGATTCGCTGATATATACGCCAAGTTTTGCACTCCTGGAGAGTACTGACCCTCAGAAAATATTGGAAGCACTGAAAGTGAAGAATGTCACATTTCCTTTTGGTACATTGTACAAATCCAGTTACATTTCCTGCTGAATCTAGTTCTCTGTGCAAAGCTTCTTTTTGTGTGAGGTTTTGCGCAAGTCAATTTTTTGGAGGAACAGAGGAATTTTCTGATTATTATTATTATTATTATTATTATTATTATTATTGTTATCAATAGTAGTGGCTAGCAGATAGCCTAAAAGCATGCGCACTCACCTCTGAGCTGTCTCGCCTGGGTTCAAATATCATCCCAGCTATAAACTGTCACCCTGGTGTTTCACAAGCAAGGCCATTCATTAACGTGTGCGCCATCCCTCGGATGGACGTTAAACTGGAGTCCCATCACCAACAACATTAGTTGGTGTCCTTCGTGAAGAGTCTGTGAGCTATTGCCAGCACCATGAACAAATTCCAAATTCCTGCCCTGATAACCATTGGAAAGGCAAAGGCATACCACCTCGAGTAATACTCTCCATGAAGCTTCTTTGGCAGTACTGAAACTGACTTTGGGCAGAACACCAGAAAGAAAGAAGAGTAGTCATATTCATCATTGTAGTCTTCTTAGTGGCATTAATATTCAAATTATTTCTGTTCCACCTCAGCTATCTTCATGCAAGGAGATACAAGACCATCACCGAACATAAGTCGATCAACAAAATTAATGATGCTGCTTTTCCCCATATATTTTCACTGAAAGTTTCCGTACTGTCAACTTGAGCTCCTTTGAACAAGTTTTCACAAAATCTTTTGGTTAATCACAAAATCCTAACAATAATATTTCTTAAATCTTATATTGCTTGCAATATTAATGATATATTTCTTTACGTTTGGGTTGGTAAAAGTCTTAGATTGGCATTCATGGGGAGGAGGAAATTCCTCCTTAGGAAATGCCCCTCTGAGTGCAGTGAGAAAGACAGCACCATTGTTCTGACGTCGCTGGCACCCAGAGTGCCCCTGGAAGTGATGCCACTTCACCAATCTCAGTGGCTGTGTTTGTCTTGTCTCACAGACCTCTGTTGTGTCTCACGTATTTGTCTTTTTTAACGTCTCCACTAAGAGCCTTAGATCCTGCAAAATAAATAAATAGAATGCTTCTTTGCCTGCTTCCATGATCCCTCAGTAAAAATCAGTCGCCCTGACATTCAAAGTCACCCATGTTGACGGAGGTCAGTTTATGATTTAAACCTTTTCATAAATAATTCCCAATATTTTATTTGTCGTCTTTTATACTTTTATTTACTTCTCTCCTTTGGCAAATGGTTGGCCACCTCCTTGCTAATCAACCTCTTCCACACTCACAATTGTGTTGTATTTGAATAATAAATCACAGAAATAAAACGAGAAGATAAATGTGATATATTCACACTGTGATCATTTATTTTACAGTTTGCAAAACGAGAGTTGCCCACGGTTTGAATTCCCATGAGGTAAGGGCATTAATGATGTACAAATGGTATTTGTTTGAAGAATCGCCCAATATGATTTGATGATTGCAAGAGAGCACTGAGTTGTTTTCTTTTTTTTCTTTTTTTTTCATTTTCTCACCAGGAAATTATCTCCTTAAGCACTGAGAAATTATTCTCACCAGGAAATTATCTTCATAAAATTATCTAATAGCTTGCAGCATCTGACTAATAAAACATAATCTTGGATTCCCCTTCTCTGCCATATTGCAACTGGAGCCACACCGAGCATGGGATTCCAGGAGGTTCTTCCGAGACCACTAGTTACCTCCACCACCAAAGGTGGACGGATGTTATGTATTCATCCTTGTTTGTCTTTGTTTGTGTGTTTGTCTGTTTCTGGGCAGGATATCTCAAAAAGTTAGGGATGGATTCAGCCAAAAGTTGGTGGACAGGTTGGGTGTATGACAAGGGCGCCTTGATTAGATTTTGGTGAATACCCGGATCCGTATACGAGAATTATGTGATTCTTCACCATTGTGAGATAGGGCCAAAATGATATATAGCACGATATCTCAAAAAAGCTATGGATGGATTCTGACTAAACTTTGTGGACAGGTTGTGTACTTGACAAGGAGGAATTGATTTGATTCTGGTGAGGATCCGGATCTGAATACTCAAATGTTTTTTCATGTGATTCTTCACCATTGAGAAATGGTGCCAAAAAACATACATAGCACGATATTTCAAAACGTTGTGTGTGGATTTGGATGAAACTTGGTGGATGAGTTGGGTAAGTAACAAGAACAAGCCGATTAGATTTTGGTTAAGTTCCAGATGCAAATCCAGCCTATCAGTGGGATACAAAACGTGAACTGTTCAGCCTGGTGGAGGTATGTGCTCTACCAATTGCCGTTCTAGTTTACACTTATGGCCATCTTGGACGCTCCTCGTTTATCTGCAAAGTTCCCCTCCTTTGTCTCCAAAGCTCCTCAACCCCTCTTTATTTTGCTGTAGACCAATCATCTACAGCACAGACAATCCTGAATATATTTTCCAATCTTTCTTGGCTTTTACATCCAGTGGGGCCCTATTGGTTTTGGGGCTCAACCATTCCCCTGTGCTGCTAATTTTTATTTATTTATAAACCACCTCAAAGCCACATTTTCAGCTCAAAGTATTAATATATAAACCAAACTGACGTGTTCTCTTATCAAACAGAGATGCAGACAAGTTTCAGCATGTACGAGTAAGAATCTGACTTCGTAGTGCTTAAATTGCTGCATAGGAACTGTATCACCACACAGCACGATGGATAAATGAACTTATTGCAGATGAGCGACAACAGTTAGACAAATCAACTCCCAGTAAGAGCAACATTTGTGTGACTGACACTCCATGAGGGCCGAGTATAGTTGGCTTGGGGAGGAAGCCATCATGTTATTGCATCACCACAGCACAGCCATGAATATGCCATTCCAATATCACAAGTTTGCTCGATGGAGTTGCAATGTTCAGGCAAGATGTGTGATGATCATTCTAAAACTTTGCGAATTGGAACTGGAGTTCTGTCATCCAGAGGTGATTTGTTCCATCTACTCTTCAGCTACCCTCCATCAAAAAATTTTTTTTTTTAAATAACAGCCCAACGGAGTGTCTTGATATGCATGTCAGTGCAGTTTCTGCTATGAGAGAGATGTTGGTTGCATGGGCATTTATCGTATCCCTTGTGAACGTGCTTTTTGATTAATGAAGACTATTGTTGAATATTTGTTTTGAACTTTTGTACAGTTTTTTTTGGGGGGGGGCGTGGGGGGGACTAGTGGATGACATAACATGTCGCATGAATGATTGTGTTTTCGTACATTGTAGACATTCCCTTTTTATTCAGTCTCAATAATTTACTATTTTGGGTGGTAACAGCCATATATTTGTTTTCCTCGATTACAAATGTTTAGAAGAAAATACCACTTGTGTAATTTTTGTTTAAATGGTAAACTGTAATTCAAATTGTTTTGACTATGTACCATTCTTGTGGTCACCAGATGGCGGTGATATTTAATCGTGTTGGACTCAAAGATGTCTCACCACCCTGTGTGGCACAAAGCTTCGTAAACCACAACGCTACTCTCCATAAGGTGTACATTATTGGAGACTCGCTGTCTGTGGTGCAACGTCCTTCTCTCAGAAACTTCCCCAGTGGGGAATCAGGTGCAAGATATTGAGAATTTCCATAATGATCTGTGCTACAATACCACATGGATTTTATATTTATATATCCCTCATTACAAAATACCTGACACCACAAATTCCAAGCAGGAAAATGTCATTTTCGTCTGAAAAAAATGAAGTAAAATGAGGCTGAAAAAGCACTTTGTTATTTAATACATTAAATAATATGAATTGCCCCCCTCCCCCCTTACCTCCATCATCCAAAATGGTATGTACTCGCGAATAACCCATCTGCCCACAATAACAGATGGGTTGATTGAGGCGTAAAACTGTACGTGCGCTGAGGGTGGACAAGGAAGTGTCTGTGCGAGGAATCTGTGAGGGGTTAGAGCAGTGTTTCTCAACCGGGGTTCCCCGGAACCCTAGGGTTCCGCAAGAGGTTGCTGGGGGTTCCGCGAGAAACAGTAATAAATAGGCTAATGTATTTTTGAATAGTTTTTGTTTGATTTAATATTCGTAATTTTACAATACACGTACGGCTTATTGTTGGAAACTCCTTGGTTATTATAATAGAGGCTTCAACCTCTTGTATTATTTACAATTATAACAACCATAGGGAATGTTATATTATAACAACCACGAAGCGCGATGGACGCCCGGAATAACGACGTGTCATTGAACACTGCACACGGCCTGTACGTGATGACGTCACCCACTCGAAGCACGATGCGCGATGGACGCCCGGAATAACGACGCGTCATTGAACACTGCACACGGCCTGCACGTGATGACGTCACCAATGATGACGTGGTCTGTCTCATTGCCAATAAATTTGACAAAAAGGGGGTCATTTTTACCTTAAACCAGGTATCCAAAAAATATATATTATATTTACCACGTGAACTATGATAAAAATATAAAAGAGCTAGATATTAATAATGGTGTATAATAATTTTTATGCAGGGGTTCCCTGAGACATGAAAACTATTTCAAGGGTTCCACAAGGGTAAAAAGGTTGAGAAACGCTGGGTTAGAGCATCAACTATGGTCAAGTGATTCTCGTCCTGCTTAGAGGAACTCGCGCATTTCGTTCCTCCAAGTCCATCCCTCGATGTACTGCAGTTGGAGTGGAGGGTGGTGGGCTCTTGGAGTCCAAAGTGAAGGCTCGCTGGGCCGGTTATTTTGAGTGGCTGTACCAGGCTGATCCACCAGCTGTTGAGTTGGCTGTCAGGGGTGTTACAATACCTGTTGATGACCCTCCAATCAACTGTGCTCCACCTTCGTTTGTGGAAACACAGGCTGCGGTAAACCGGTTGTAATGGGGTAAAACTCTTGGGATCTGTGGCATCCATGTTGAACTTCTCAAGGCTGGTGGAAATGCTGTACTCTGTCATTGCATGCAGTCCTGTGCTCTGCCTGGAATACAGGCATCATCCCAACTGACTGGAAGAGGGGCCTTGTTGTCCCTCTTTGGAAAGGGAAGGGTGATCACCAGGACTGCAAGAACTACTGAGGGGTGACGCTGCTCTCAGTGCCAGGAAAGGTCTTTGCTCAGATAATTGTTGAAAGTGTTTGCTACCATCTGCTTGAGCACCAGCTCCCAGAGCAATCAGGCTTTACACCAAAGAGTCAACGATTGACCGTACAATTCCCCTTCGGGTCCTCACCGAACACAGATGAGAGTTTCGGCAGGGGCTGCTTTCAGCCTATGTTGATCTCTGCACAGCGTTCGATTTCAGTGAATCGGGATGCCCTCTGGAGGATTCCTGGTCTTCGTGGGGTACCACCAAAGCTGATCAATCTGATGGTAGAACTATACTCTGGTACTGAGAGTGCTGTGGGATGTGGGGATACCATATCCGAGTTATTTCCAGTTACTGGAGTTTGTCAGGGGTGTGTTCTGGCCCCCACACTTTTTCAGCGTGTGTATGGACTGTATTCTGGGGAGGACGTTGGAGAGATCAATCTGTGGTGCATCGTTTGGGAATGTCAAAATCCCTGACCTTGATTTCGTAGATGATGCAGTCATCTTTGTGGAGACTCTTAATATCTTTGGGGGGGGGGGCTCGAGGTGCTGAATGAGGAGTCGGAACCGCTGGGATTACGGGTTTCTTGGTCAAAACTAAGATTCAGGCTTTCAATGACATCTTGGATGCTGCCATCTTGTCTGTACCTGTTTGTGGTGAGGATGTTGAAGTCGTGGAGAGATTCACTTACCTTGGCAGTGAAATTTATGTCTCTGCTGTCTGTGAGCCAGAGGTCGATATACGTCTTGGTTGGACCTGGGGAGTCATGGATTCACTGGAGCATGGGGTGTGGTGCTGTCGGTACCTGTGCAGGACAATGAAAGTCCGAGTCTTCAGGTCCTTGGTGCTTCCAGTCTTACTCTATGGATGCGAGACTTGGACTCTGACCAAGGATCTGAGATGGAGACTTAATTCCTTTGGTACGAGGTCTCTTCGGAGAAGTCTTGGCTCTTGCTTGTCGGACTTTATGTCCAATGAGTGGTTGCGGAGTGAGACTCAAATGAGATTTGTTACCTGCATAGTCTGTGAGCGTCAGGAGCAGCTGTATGGACATGTGGCTCATTTTCCTGACACTGATCCTACTCAACAGATTCTCTCAGCGAGGTAGCTTCGTGATTGGAGGAGGCCAATCGGCCTACCACGAGCCTCGTTGTTGTCACAGGTTGATCGGCATCTCAAGGAGATGGGGATGGGCCAGGCATCTGCCGGGAGGATATCCCCTGGAGTACCAACAGAATGTGGACCCAGCGACATGCTGCTCTGGCACATGCTCCCATACCTGACCTGACCTGATTTCCCCCAGGATTAGGGACAGGCTGATTCCCAACGGAATTGGCATATTTCTTTGTGAATTGAAATACCCTCTTCCACTGGAAGCGGCACTATGCCATTCATATTTACATAGAGAGAATTGGGCTCATACCCACCCCCTCTGAACCCAAAAGCTGTTTTTTAACCCCTTTAAAACATCCACATGCACACCCCACGACAACCACCAGTTTTCAACTCATTACTTCGAACAGTTCAGGAGTGCACCCAAGTCAAACAAACATGAACAGACACTTCTCTTATCATTGTACGATTTTACTTTCAAAATGTTTTTTTGATTTATTCTCCAAATAAATATTGTTACGAATTTGGAATTCGATTGCACGCAACATTCAGGTTCCTTTAGTCAGCTATGTCGATAAGTGCTTGTTCCATAGAAAGCTCACCTTTCATTGTTTAAATGTTCAGAAATCGATTAGATGCGCTGCGGATCGATTTAATAGTTAGGGAACGAACAATGGAGACATCCCTCCCCCTCTTCTGCGAAGAGCAAGAAGAACCCTGCCGTCCCGTGACTCATGATGTCAACAACTCCCTCCCACCCGTGGCTGAGCGGGGGATGGAGCATGAGGGCATGAGTCATGAGTCACGCCGGGAGCAGGGGAAGGGCGGGAGAAGGATAAGAGGAGATCTTTTCTTTTGTTCGTGGGCGGGAGTTGGAGTAATAAGCTTTTTGCTTCGGCAGAGAGTAGTCGTTCGGCAGACCGTCGGGTCCTGCTTGGCTTGCGTTAGGGTTGAGGCCTTCGGAAGCTTTTTGCTTTGGTGGTTCAGTGAGCTTCGGCTTCTGATTGGCTCGGGAGAGCTTTTTGCTTCAAGCTGCCCTGTTTGGAAGAAAGTTAAGCCGGTCGCTCGGCTCGAGCTGCGAGTGGTGGCTTCTTCTTCTTCTTGGTTTGTGGAGCTCTTTGTTCTCCATTTTGGTTCCCGGCTTGGTGCGACTCATCGACCTCTTCTTGGAGGTGGTTCCTTGGGGAAGCGACGCATCAATGGGAAGGATCTGCGCCTCATCTCACCAGCACGTGTTGAGAAGCGCGGGAGGATTCGCGGGAGCTCGGGAAGGATCGCAGCTCACGGCTATTTGGATCCAGCTCGCTCGCGCTGGAGCCCGGATCCGAACAACTTGAAGACCACACGAGGTGGAGAGGTTCGAGATAGGTTCTGGGTTTCAGCTCACCTGTCCTCTGAGCTGGAACTCGTTATTAAAGGCCTCTGCTACCATTTCTTGGGTGTGTGTGTGCGTACATGTGTCCGTGGGCCCGTCTAATAAGTAGGAACTTCCGTTAAGTGCAAGTGACTGTACATAATAAGTAGACGGTTGTAGTTCTATTGTCGTGCTTTTGTTGCTTGTATAATTGCATATGTGTTTTGCCTTGTTTAATTGCATACGTGCTTTATTATTATAAATGTCCTTGTGTGAATGTAAACCTGTTCGTTGCGTCCATTCCCTCATTGAACTCGGAATATTCACATCTTTTTAAATAGCCGGTAAAGTGATCGGGTCCAACGGGACTGCGCGATAATACCCGCTCGGTTATCCCAAAAGGAAGCGAGCTGCTTAAGCGGCTCGTTTCCAAGTGATCCCGTTGAGGTAAATCTCTCGGTAACTTACCCGCGCGAATAAGTAGGTAAATCAAAGATTTGGCGATCGGACCCTGTAGCGCGGGTAGAGTGCGGAAAAGGTTGTGGTGTGGTTGAAAACACACCCGTGGCTGGTTTCCGGCGGTGATCCGGAAAGCCGTGACTGGATTGTCTGTTCGGTGGGCGAAGCGACCGCTATTGGTTAGACGCGGTCGTTCGCACGCCGGCGGGCGGAAATCTACAACAATATTGTGACGGTTCTGCGAAACCATCATCCTCCAGTGGTTTCCACGATGGTCATGTTATTATGCCCGGTGTTGGCTTAATGGTTCGGGTGGTGGGCTTTGGATCCTTTGGACCTGAGTTCAAATCCCGCTCAGCTGTTGAATTAATATCAGGTGGGGTTAACTCGGCCCGTCATCCTTTCGAGGTCGGCAAAATGAGTGCCAGCAATCTGGTATCCTGTGTCGGAGTGGCGACCCGTCCAGGATTGTACACAATAGCCAAGGAGACTGCTTAAGCAGCACCAACACTCTGCACGGAGAATGGTCCCAATCTCCTCCTCATGTTGTTATTATTCGTTGTATGTTGCCCTTCCTTTATGTGTAATGAGTTTATGGATCATTTGTGTTGTGTGGGATTAGCTAGTATTTTTCTCCTCATTTCTTTCCTCTCTTGCTTCTCCACACACGAGCCTCTCCTTCATGCATGCATGCAAGCAGTTCATCAGCATACGCATGGCAACTCCCATTATTCAATGTCTACTTCACTTCAACCTTCACCATACTCTAATCCCAACGCGACAACATTCATACGACAATCCAAACGCCTTTATGTAATCTCCACACCATTGAAACATATCCCATGTTCACTCCACCCTCACCATTGTCGCCTCAACCATAACAAACGGCCACAACAAATGACCACAACCACCACCACAAACCAGCACACCATAGACTGACTGCTATGCTGCCATTACCATCACCTCAACCACAATCATCACCACTACCTTTTGGACCAACAATGAACAGGGGAATGCGGCGTACCATTACAGGCACTTGAACTTGGAACGTTCAGACATCTAACTCGGAGCGCGAGTGTGCGTTGAACTTCATGCAACATTGTATGGTTAGTCTTTGCATTCTGCTCAATTACAGCCCCCATTTGGTGTTCGACGCACGTTCGCGTGACCAAACACCCCAGTGCCAGGTACAGTGCGGAGCTCCATCCCATGACGAGGACTACAGGTGAATGGGGCCACCATCACAGCCGTACCCTCACATGGGTGAGGCCAGCGCCATGGTAATCATCCGTATGCCAATGGAGGAACTGAAAAACACCGACCGACCCATTTAATCTGCTGTTAAACTCCTCCCTCGCCAGGGGATTACAAAACGCTATGTGTTCCACACAGAGAGAGACAGAGCTCCATGAGTCACGTGATTAATATTGACTTGGTAGTGATAGGTGGAACGGGTCGGAGTGAGGGCAGAACTGAGCTCACGGAGCAGAGTTTTGAACGAGCGAGAGATCCAGATTGAGCGCAGTCATAGGGTCAAGCCAATAACAACAAACACTTCCAGACTTTCTTACACCTCTTTAGTCTATCTTCTTACATGTTCTTCTTTCTTTCCGTCTCATCTGCTGTGGACGCATATTCATCAAAGGAACATCAGCGATTACCTGGGTAAGTCCATAACGGTTGTCCCTTTCAGGGCGGTACCACTGATATGCACCTTATATAGCTTCCTCTCTGCACCTCACTTGCACATCATCTTGCACCTCACTTGCACATCATCTTGCACCTCACCACATATTCACTTGCACCTCCTCAGACCACAAACCTTAGGCGCCCCCAGTATTTCTCCTCTTTCCCTCTCCTCAGCGACTGGGTTGTGTGGGTTCGTCAGCCCCGCCTGGTAATCAAGAGGTCACAAATACCTCAGACTTTCTCTCATCTTTCTTGCTCTCTAACTTTCTTCGGAAGTGCTTCTCATGGCACCTGTCATAGTAAATTAAGTAAGTTTGTACAAGTATCAGAACGGTTTACCTCTGCACTGTCTCATTTCTTTGAATATAACTGTTTTCTTTTGCCGCACTTCACCAATCCTTCCTTTCCCTGCTGTGGGTATCATCCTTGTGTCAAAGCCCTTGCTTGGACACATACTTTTCCTCACCCTTTCTGTAAATATATTGTTATTATGGTAAATGTACCCACTTCGAAGTGTATTTTCCTCCATTGATCTAGTACAGTCTGCACGTAGTGTGAGCCAGGAAGTTCTACCCAAATAATTTGCCTGTTAGCCAACGTACATTCACTGTATTGCTCAGCAGTAATCCGAGTGTGCACTGAGGGCATGAAACCCCCTTTGTTCGGTCGTCCAGAGTTAAGGTAACATGCAAAGTAGTGATAACCCTGCCAGGCTTGACGGTACTAACCGGTATAACCCAGGTTGTAACAATATGTTTGAAACTAGTTGTGCGTTGTTGCTGAATATAACCTTTTGTGTGAGTTCTGACTGTCAGAAGTTGATTTGCAATGTACTGACTTTCCCTGTTCTCATTCTGTTGCCAGAAATGGAAACGTTGTTCTTTTGCAGTCAAGAGGTGTCTAAGGCAGAGTCGTCATCTGAGCTGACGAAGGTAAAAAAAATAAAAAATAAAAAATAAAGTCTGTGGTAGCATGATGTCTCATAGATTTGTTTTGGTGTGTAAATTCATCAGGTGTGTAAAAAATGGCATCAGTGTTCATGTCCCCACCTGATATTGGGTTTAATTACCATCATCACCATCTGGAGCTTGGGGTGATTGAAAGATTTGGCAATGTAGTAGGACTGAAGGAAATTATGCTGTGGAAGGTGGACAAGGTAATTTGTCCCTGATTTTCACGAGCCACATATTTGAGACGAGACTGTGTGGTGAACAAAACGGGTGAATCGTGGTACAAACAGTACATCATTGAGCTTTTATGGTCTCGAAGTGCATTTTGTGATAAAACACCAAAATTGCACTATTTGTAAGCTAATATACAGTGCCTTCAAAGAGTGTTCACACCCCTTGACTTTATTATTATTATTTTTTACATTTTGTTTTTGTTACAGCCTGAATTCAAAATAAAATGGATTAAAATGGAGATTTTGTTTTTGTCACTGATCTACACATAATAACTGATAATGTGGAAGTGGAATATATCTCTATTTTAGAAATTTTTACAGATTGATTGAAAATGAAAAGCTGAAATGTCTTGGGTCAAAAAGTATTCAGCCCCTTTGCTACGACACTCCAAATTGAGCTGAGGTGCATCCAATTTCCTTTGGTCATTCTTGAGATTTCTCTACAACTTCATTGGAGTCCACCTATGGCCAATTCAATTGATTGGACATGATTTGGAAAGAGACACTCCTTTCTATATAAGGTCCCACAGTTGAGAGTTCATGTCGGAGCAGAAACTCCACCATGAAGTCCAAGGAACTGTCCGTATAACTCGGAGATAGAAGTGTGATGAGGCATAGATCTGGGGAAGGGTATAAAACAATTTCTAGAATGTTGAAAGTTCCCAAGAGCACAGTGAGCTCAATCATTAGGAGATGGAAAGAATATAGAGCGAACCACTCTTCCTAGAGCTGGCTGTCCGACCAGACTGAGCAACCAGGCAAGAAGGACCTTGGTCAGGTAGGTGACCAAGAACCCAAGGACCACTCTGACAACTATTGAGTTCCTTGGCTGAGATGGGAGAACCGGCCAGAAGGACAACAATCTCTGTGTCACTTCACAAATCTCGACCTTATGGAAGAGTGGCCAGATGGAAGCGACTCCTAAGAAAAAGGTACATGGCAGCATGCATGGAGTTTGCAGAGATGCACATGGATGACTCTGAGAGCATGAGGCAGAAGATTCTGTCGTGTGATGAGATGAAAATTGAACTCTTTAGCCTGAATGCAAAGTGCTACGTCTTGCAGAAACCCAGCACACTAGCACAACTCATCATCCATCGAACACCATCCCTACCGTGAAGCATGGTGGGGCAGCATTAAGCTATGGGGATGCTTTTCAGCGGCAGGGACTGGGAGACTTGTAAGGATAGAGGGAACAATGAATTGAGCCAAATTCAGCCAAATCCTTCAGGACAACTTACTTCTGAGTGCAAAAAAATCTTAGACTGTGGCCAAGATGTATGTTCCAACAGGACAATGACCCCAACCATACAGCCAAAGCAACACTGGAATGGTTTCAGAACAAGAATGTGAAAGTGCTGGAGTGGCCCAGCCAAAGCCCAGATTTGAATCCGCTTGAGAATCTGTGGCACGACTTGAAGATTGCTGTTCACCGACACTTGATTGCTGTCCAACTTGACGGAGCTTGAACATATCTGCAAGGAAGAATGGGAGAAAGTCCCCAAATCCAGATGTAAAAAGCTGACACAGACATACCCAAGAAGACTCGAAGCTGTAATCGCTGCCAAATATGCTTCTACAAAGTATTGACTCAGGGGGTTGAATACTTATGGAAGTTAAATGTTTCTTTATTATATTTTCAATAAATTTGTAAAAATTTCTGAAAACATGTTTTCACTGTGTCATGATTGGGAACACACTCACACACTCTCATTTTCAGCCTTGTGGCTGCCGGTTGCATTGTTGATTAGGGACGTAGCTATACCGCTGGTGCAGTGCCCCTATTATGTGGTATTTTGTGTCGATCGGTGACAATTTTTTTTTAATGTAATCCATTTTTAATTCAGGTTATTAACACCATAAAATGTTTAAAAAAAGTCTTGCGGTGTTAATACTTTCTGAAGACACCGTATGTTCATTTTCAGATATTGGGACATTTAATATTGCACGTGTGCACATGTCAACTCAATTGAATAACGTGTTTATTTTAGCTTGGGATAACACACGGTGACTCGTATTCGAAATGAGAAGATTCACGAACGCTTTATAAATTAATTAAAAACACAGGTAAATCTGTAAACAATTATATAATTATCATTTTCAGACACTTTTTTGACATGATACACATGTGCCCATTTGCTGTCATTTGAAATAATATCTATTTTAGCCTGATCTGATCAACCGAGGCACATATAAGATGCAAGTAGAAATACAGTTCAAAAAGTGATATTAGTACTTTATATCTCTGCGCATTGGTGGATATCTATTTGCGCATTATATAACTTTATATCTCATTGGTGGATATCTCTGCGCAGAGTTCCTCTTTGCAAACAGCTTTATTCCTGGCCTTGTCCGCATCAGTGCAGGTGCTTGTTCAGTCGTAGAGCAATATGATGAACCTCTCAATATTATGCATACTCTCTTCTGGAATCTCCGGAATAGGGCACATGGCACTCTTCAAAGTACATCAGTAAGCTCTGGCAGAGCATTCCATGTAGCTCTGTGTGTTATCTTGCCATGCCCTGCAAAAGTTGAAATTGTGTCATACCCTTTAAGTGCATGGAACATTTGAAGGGCATGGGGGTTCTCAGGTCCAAGGCAGGTGGATATTTCACAAGTGGTCAGATAATGTTCCAAAACTTCTTCCTGTTCCAATTGCAACCATAGTTCATCATCAGCTAGAAGTAGTGTCTGTGCTACCACACAGACAACACCAAAACATCAGTATCTTGTGATGACCATGTTGTGCGGCTGTGCAACATCTCCAGTAATATATGAGTGCCTGCTTATTCGTGTTTGCATGGGGCAAGTTGGTAGAGATCAGATTGTGGTGATGAACTGAGACCTGCTTTCCATCTGTGACAAAAATTTCATTGTCTGCCTCATCAAATGTCGAGATTAGTGTTTTTGAGAGTAAGCTGAATAGCTCATTCTTATGGATGTCTACACAATGGAAGTCATTCCAGTTTCCTGTTACGGGCACAGCCCCTGCAACACACCTTTGTACTCCCTTTCCTCTGGCTGTTCCTTTCACGGAGTCTGCTATCTAGCTAACCCACACAATATTGAGGTGTGATGCATTTTGTAGTTACCCTGAGACATATAGGATAAACACTTTGTGGGTATACTCATTAAATGTTTTTGGAGTACCGGGAGTTGGCATTTGAATGATTGCAGCTCCATCAAGGAATACTTGATTCAGGGTGGGGGGAGAGGGAGAGAGAGAGAGAGTGGGGGGAGGGAGAGGGAGGGAGAGAGAGGGTGGGGGGAGGGAGAGAGAGAGGGTGGGGGGGGAGAGGGAGAGGGAGAGGGAGAGTGGGAGTAGGGGGGAAGAGAGAGAGGTATATGTATATATGTATGTATGTATATATATATGTATATATATATATATATATATATATATATATATATATATATATATATATATATATATATATATATATATATATGTATATATATATGTATATATATATATATATGTATATATATATATATATATGTATATATATATATATATATATATATATATATATATATATATATATATATATATATGTATATATATATATATATGTATATATATGTATGTATGTATATATGTATATATATATATATATATATGTATATATGTATATATATATATGTATATATATACATATACATATGGGGTGAGGACCGGGCGTAGTGACGTGCGCCTGTAATCCGGCTACTCGGAGGCTTGCGTTGGAGGATCGCTTAAGGACGGGTGCTCTGCGCTGGGCCGCGCTATGAGAGGGTGTAGGGCAGCCCAGAATAATGGCGAAACCCAATCCTTATCCCTGTGTCATAAGAGGTGACCAGGGTTGCGTCAGGAAGGGCATCCGGAGTAAAACCTGTGCCAAATCAGTATGCTGATCATAACGGATGATCCGCTGTGGCGACCCCTAACGGGAGCATCCGAAAGGAGAACAACAACATAGATATGGGGTGAGGGTGGGGGAATGAGAGAGAGTGAGGGTGGGGTAAATGAGAGAGGGGTGGGGGTAGAGAGAGAGCGAGGGGTGTGGGGGTGGGGGGAGAGGAAGGGAGTGTGAGGATGGGCGGGGGAAGGGAAGGTATGTGTGTGGTGGAGCGTAAATTCCGATTCATACTGTGTCATCAAAATGATTCTGCATTGAATAATGGTGAAGATGGACACAAAGTAACGTCTGAAATCCATTTTATACCGATCAAACTACAAACACCGTCTAGAAACAAACACCGCCTCAAAATGTCTGAAGATAAACTCCCGTCTTGACATCAATACTGCCCGAGCACGTCCGGAGACCAGGGAAGGATTAATGCATGGGCATGCAAGGCCCCAAGCTCAATGAGAGCCCTGGGAAAAATACATTTGCTGTGATAAAAATTTCTACACCACTGTAAAGGTGCTGTCACACCTTAACGATTTAGCCAGCAATGGCAACGTATAAAAATGTATGTAAAACGTTGGCATACACTGAAATTTTAATGTTTTTTTTTTTAAGTTTTGGTCGTATTCATAACGTGTTGGTCGTATGCATAACGTATTCGTAACGGGCACAGAACGTTTCGTTGTCTTATAGATAACTTATACCAACGAATGCTTAGCCTGTTGTCGGCGTTCACAACCTATGCCCAACGATAGTTTAACTTAGGCATAGCGCGCTGCACGTATCGCCGATGAACTCGTGGCATAGCCTGTTAAAAACCTGCCGCACGCCAATTTAAATCACATCCGCCTGAGAATTGGAAGTGTCAACATTGCAGTCACACCTTGACGATTTAGCCAGCATATGCCGACCTATGAAAAATGTGTCTAAAACGCTGGCACAGGTCAAATACGGTATGGGTAAGTTGTGTATACGTTAAGAGCACGCTGAAAAACGATGAAGTATGCTGTCATATTTCGTGGTACGTTTAGTACGTCATGAAATTTCAAGCATGCTGAAAATTTTACGACGTACTCGCCGTATGGCTCACACGTTCCGCTACGCTGCAAATGAGTTGTAGGTACGATATGCGATCGTTGACACACGTCGACACAAGTTCCTTGTAAGTTACTCATAAGTCGAAACACGTCGAGGTAATGTTTAGCATACCCGAAACTTATTTTCTCCGTCAAGGCACATTTTCTTTTTTCTCCTTGGCTCCGTGAAGGCACGTGACGAAATATCTGAAGTTGTTGTTGTTGTCGTTGTCGTGTTTTTTTTTTTTAAGTCTATCACGGTTTTTAAAATATATTCTGACATTTGCTTTTAAGTTTGGATGTCGACGTGACAATATCCTCAAACAGAAAATATTCACAGAGGAGGAACTAAGAATAAGACATGAGCAAACTGAAGAGGCAATCGGACGTGACATAACAGCACGTGACGAAATATCGGAAGTTATTGTTGTTGTTTTTTTTAAAACGCTGCCAATACGCCATTATACAGTAGCTGTAAATTAGAAACACGTTCAGTAAGTTCTGTGGTCGTCTGGAAGACGTCAATGAAATACGTTTACATACGTCAATATGCGTTGGAGGTACGTTACACATAGATTCAAAGCACGTTACTCATAGGTTAGAAATAAGTTTTGGGTATGCTAAGCATTACCTTGACGTGTTTCGACTTATGAGTAACTTACAAGTAACGTGCCTCGACATGTGTCAACGATCGCATAACGTGCCTCGACGTGTGTGCAACGATCGTGTAACATGCCTACAACACGTTACTCATAGGTTATAAATAAGTTT
The DNA here is from genome assembly GCF_056783735.1 of Eptatretus burgeri. Classification (NCBI taxonomy): domain Eukaryota; kingdom Metazoa; phylum Chordata; class Myxini; order Myxiniformes; family Myxinidae; genus Eptatretus; species Eptatretus burgeri. The sequence goes on from NC_140962.1 coordinate 56,799,136, forward strand.
CGGGTACGTTAATCATTACCTCGACGTGTTTCGACTTATGAGTAACTTACAAGTACCGTGTGTCGACGTGTGTCAACGATCGCATAACGTGCCTACAACTTATGTCCAGCATAGTGGAACGTGTGAGTCATACGCTGGCATACCTCGTAAAATTTCAAGCATACTAAAGTTTGAGGACAACCGCAAAGTATAACGATGAAAGCCAGCATACTACGACGTATGGCAGTGTTTTTCAGCGTGCTCTTAACGTATACAAACTTAACCATAACGTATTCAACGTGTGCCGGCGTTTTAGCCCAATTTTGCATACGTCAGGCACACGTTGGCTAAATCGTCAAGATGTGACAGGGCCTTAATACTGTACACCGATCCTTCCCAATTCCACATCGAGGCGATGCGTGACGCCATCGCCGGGCAACGAAGGAAGGGAGTACTCAGTTTTCACTCCTGCTTGTTTTCCTGTTTTCTTGTTGGTTTGTCCGGGCAATATCTCAGCCATCCTTTGAGCTAGGAAGCTGAACTTTGTGGACAAAAGTGAAGATGTGCTTTGGCAAAAACGGTATTTTTTTGTTTGTTGATATATAATTGTTGATTAATTACTTAATTATTATCGATTTATTAACTCCTTATTTATTTTCTTTCTCATCTGGGCAATATCTTGGGCACCCTTTGAGCTTGGAAATTGACATTTGGACACGACAGTGAACAAGTGATTTGGCTCTAAATGGTATTTCTGATTTATTGATTAATCAATTCATCACTTAATTATTCATTTTTCGATGAATTACTTAATTTTTACTTAATAAAGCCGGACCAAATGTCCGTCCGTACGTCCGTACATCCGTCAACAATTTTTCTTTCCGATCTTGATGAAACTTGGTATGTTGGTAGAGGTCGATGAGTGTTGCACAACGATATAACTTTTGTCCGGGTTCAAGGTCAGGGACGAGGTCACGTAAGTTATAAAAATCGCCATTTTCAAAACCTATCTAGTCTGCCACTTTACAAGATATTTGGCAACTGTTTATTGATTATGATAGTAAAATATATTATCTTGTATCTAACCAGACAGATTTTTGAATTTCCTTCCAGTTTGATCGTCACGTGATCTGGAAGATGGCCAAAAACGCCGATGCGATTCGCAAAGAAGGAAGGAAGGAGAAATGAAATATAAATATAAAACACATTTTTAGCCTTTTATATTTATACATTTTCCGCCGAAGGTGCAAAAGTTTCAAAACCCGAAATGTAAATGTCAGCATTTATTTTCAAAATATAATTTCATGCGCTCGTGCCAAATTGCCAAGTCATCTTTAACCAAACTGCGCAGTAGAACTGCGCAGTAGTCCGGTCATGGCGTCTGAGCAGTGGCCAGCGTGGTTCAGATTGACTGTGGTTTCTGGGGCGAAGGTGATTGTTAAGAAGTATGTCGGCGGTATAAATTCGAGTGACTGTATTGGTGATTTCATCACGCAACTTCTTGACAACGAATATTCTGGCCGAACGATTGCATCAATTCAGTGCATCAGCGGGGATAATTCGCAGGCTCCTCTCGATCGTGCCGATATCTAACATAATCACCGGCGGGCATAGGGCTGCAGGCTGTGGGGCGAGGCCACGGATCCCGGATGAGGGGATAAGTGATAAATTATGCTACATGTTTCGGGCTTTCTGATTAATATATCAATGAGTAGATTCCATAATGAATGAATGAATAATTAATGAATCTGGCATACAAAATGTTTTTTCATGCCTGACATGTTACTTTGTGCAGTGTCACGAAACTTCTGTGGAATTAATAATTAATGAATTTGCTAGCTCTAACGGTTTTTCAAACCTCAATATCTCTATAAATACTTGACCAATTTTCATTCTGAAAGTTGCATTATAATCTTTGAAGAATAATCTACAGGATTATGATAATCTCCGAGAGCTAAGCCTATGTTTTCTTTTTTTTCTTCTCCTGGAAGTGAAATGTCCCCAGAGAGTGGACAGACCAGAAAACCACGTATTGCACTTACTGGTGATTATGATGTGTTAATCCGGGTACTAAATGAACAATGCATATTTATTAATCATGTCATTAGTAGTATTATCCTAGTGTATCTCTGTGAACTATTTCAATCTAAACGGTTAGTTTGGACTGTTTCACGGTTAACTGAACATTGAGAACTTGTGGTATTATAGAGATGACCGTCACCCCCACACGGGGATAATTTTTAGTTATAGATTCGGCTGAAACGGTGGTGGTTTCGGTTTGCTATTAGGTAATTGATTGCGAAATCAATTATTTTATGACTATTATTTATTTAAATTACGCAATTAATCACTGAATCGATCAATTAATGCACACCGATCACTCCAAATCCGTCTCCATATACTACATGGCGAGCAAGTATCATTTGTACACATTAGGCAAGTATTATTTGTACATCTTTACAGCAGTATCATTTATATACACTCACCTCAGACGTACACCGCTCCCTCCCAATTCCGTTTCCACGTGCTGCATGGCGGCTTCGGCACCCTGCCAATATCGTGTGCTGGAGGATTTGTTATTCATTTATTTGGCATCAGGGTGGTGTACTTTTATCTCCATTTGTTTTTACTGCTTTTAAGCCCTCCACCCCCCCCCCAACCTTCCTTTGTATCCCTTACCCTTATCCTTTGACTTTCTATGCTGCTTCATATCATAAATGGTCATTGTCACTGGTTATTTATAATAATGTCATTTCGTTTCTGTTCTTGTCAGCCAATAATAAGTTGCTTCTAATTGAGGTATTGTTACTGCTTGACCTCCATGGTGCAGTTATGTTCAAAATTAAACTTTTTAGGGAAATTAGGAGAACTTGTATCCGCTTCACCTGATCGGCCATCTGGGCTCACAACTGTAAGAACTCTGCCATCATGACGTTACTACCTGCCACCCAAAGTTGTGTCACAATATGTAGCTATTATGTTAACTTGTGGTTTTGTTTTGTGTTTTCCTTCATTTTATTGCTGGTAAGTGGTGGTTGGTTTTGTTGAATGGGGGGTTGATTGTGGAATACAAACGAGCATATAATAAATGAGCCTGTTTTTCATTCTTTGTAGCCCCTTCATGGAACTCATCAAATGGACTCAGAGCTGCCAAATGAGGTTGCACATCAACTGGTCACAGCCATACGACCTGTTCTCGGAGCCTCTCTCATTGGTGTCGATGTCATTGTCGACAATGGAACGGGGCATCGAGCTCTCATCGACATCAATGTTTTCCCAGGTGATACATGTTGGTGATTAAATCTGCCATTTTGGCCCCCAATCGGGCATCATCTGAGCTGAGGGCTTATATTTTTGTGTCCCCTGTCAGTCTCTCCATAGTCTCCACTCAAAAATAATTGGACACATTTCTTTCATAATCCACACAATATTGGCAATATTACCTGGACATGAGGCGTGTCAAATTATTTTGGTATTCGAGCCAAACGTCCTGGGACACATGATTTTTATTTCTGAATTTTGGCAATTAAAAGAAAAGAGCAGTGCAGTTGAAGTGAATATTTTATGCAAAGGAAATATTTATTATTATTTTTTAATCACAAAGGCAATTTAGGTATATGCTTTTGGTAACCATTATTTATTTATAACACTTTACTACAACCTTACAATCGACATGCTTATATGTATACACTTTACAACTGACATGCATTGGATTATTTATTTATTTGTATACAATTTACCATCTCTACTACTAACATGCAAGTTTGAATTATTATTATTTATGTTTACACTATAAACAGCTGCTTCCTATACAAACAGCCAAGGGAGGCAGGTGGAGGGTGGGGTGGAGTGGTCGTGTATATCTGCACATCTACATAGTTGAGTTACATTTCTATTCAAATTCCTTTTCACCTTATCCAATTTCACATTGCTTAGCCTGTGATGTTTTAGATTTCGTCATGTTGTTATTATTATTATTATTATTATTATTATTATTATTATTATTATTATTATTATTATTATTATTATTATTACTACTACTTGCAGACTACCCACCCATTGGGTGATGTTGCTCCTAGCATGCAACACGTTCTTCTGACACATCCCTTTATTTTGGTGGTGGAAAGGCTACAAACCGCTGCCTCGATCGCTCCTCAAAATAATAAATAACCCAGGTTACGTACATGAAGTAAAAACGTGCATACTGCTTATATGTGCATTTATAATATATTGTGGGTATGTCGCACGGATAATTCCAATTGCATCCTTGATTATCAATTTATTAATTACTTATTTATTTTATTTCTCATCCTGGTAATATCTCAGGCACATTTTGATTGAGGAAGCTAATATTTGGACATGATGGTGACCAAGTGATTTGGCTATAAAGAGTATTTTTGATTAATTGATTAATCAAATGATTGATGAATTATTCATTTTTCGATTGATTCACTTTCAAAAAGTTACTGACATGGATGAAACAGTGGTAGTTTAGGTATGCTATTTGGCAATTGATTGAGAAATCAATTATTTTATGATTATTATTTACTTATTTTAATTATGCAATTAATCAATCATTTATTGTACAACACTCCCAATTCCGACTCCATGTGCTGCAAGGCTACATCGCCGGGTGCTGAAGGTGCCCCAGCGATGTCGTGCGCTGTAGGATTGTTATTTATTTATTTGGCTTGGGGGCGGTGTACTTTGACTGTATCGCGACTTGTTTTCATTTGTTATCAGGTTATCAAACTTCATTTATCAGTGTTCTGAAGAAATCTCTTATCCATTATTTGCTGAGGTTACCTTTTTTCCATATTTTAGAGAGTTTGGCAGTGGAAAGGGAAGAAAAGGGTGAATATGGAATTCTTCATTGCCAGTGTATTTTTGGTTGTTCTTATGACACCATTGACTGAAAAACCAGTCCCTTGCAGGTTATGATGGCGTTGCTGACTTCTCAGAGCACCTTGCCGATCATATTTCAAAGTTGCTCGAAGAGAAAAGCCAAGAAACTGGCGAGGCTGCGCTGAATGGAACAAATGCTGTTAGGTTGGCGCATCATCATAAGATTGAGGCAACTGTGTGACACAAACATAAGTAAAGATCAACCAGTGAGTTTTAAGATTTTTACCAGAAATGTTTGTTTATTCCTTCACCTTGTCTAATTGATTGGTGAAAGAATTATTAAAGCCACTGTGATTTGTAACAGTGCACATCATTTTGATTTTCTTATGGGACCAGAAGCAAAATGCACATCGTATTGATAATTTTTTTTTATTCGCTGAAGAACAAATGGACATTGGACATTACCAGGGTTGGCAAAAATAATATTTTGAGTTTCATTGTTTGTGTAAAAGGTTGGAAAAATATATTTCATTGAATAAAGACAATCCTCATCAGATTTTAGAGGTTTTTTTTCATAACAAAGGCAATTGCGTAGTTATCTGTTTTTCAGGAATATTAGGAAATTTATTGTTGGTAATAATAATTTATGCAGAGCTCAACTTGCGGCGTCCTGGGGACAGCTCTCTGATTGATTCCAATAGCCATTCAGGATGTTTCTCAAGATGATCCTCCATAATTCTCCATAAAGTTTTCAATTTTGCAGTGAAGCACAGTTTACAGACCACACTACCATCATACAGATAGTGTTATAGCCAATAGCTTGCCCATTAAAGGTATGTAGTCATTATGAATGAACTCTTGTCAGGTGGAATTTCCATTTCGTAAACAGAGTGGTGGCATTTCTGGTGAAATTGATTTGGTTAGAACTTGCTTGCTTGGAATTACTTCACTTTGTTGATTATTGATAGTTCACCTCCGCCATCGAAGATGGACGGAGGTTACTGTTTTCACCCCTGTCTGTTTGTTTGTTTGTTTGTTTGAGAACAGTATTACGGAAAAACTCCTGGACGGATTTCGACGAAACTTGGTGGGGGGACTAGGTATGGTCCAAGGATCATGCCATTAGATTTTGAACTTGGTCCAAAGTCCAATATGGCCGCTATGGCGGCCATTTTGAAAAAATATTTGAATTTTTGTTTTTGCATTTCTACATGTTTTAAGTGATTTCCAACCAAAAAAAAAATTTGTTAGAGGAAAAAAAAATTTTTGCAACTTTAAAAAAAAAAAAAAATTCGATTTTATTTGAAAAAATTTAATTTTTTTTTTTGCATTTCTACATGTTTTAAGTGATTTCCAACCCCCCCAAAAGAATTTGTTAGAGAAAAAAAAACGAAATTTTGCACCTTTTTTTTTTCAAAAAAATTTTGATTTTTTTTTTTTTTTTTTTTTTTTTTTTTTTTTTGGCATTTCTACATGCGCGTCAATCTACTTTAGTTTATTCAATCGTGGTTCAGTAGAGTCTGATCCGTTTTGACCGACAATGAATAGGATATCAGGTTCACTTAAGTGACCCAGTAGTATTGGCGGCAGAGGTTTTGTACTCTACCGAGTGCTCCCCCTCAAGTTTTGGGTTGTTTTTTTGCCTTGTTTCATAAAAAAAAATTTGGGGGGAAAATTAAGGCTAACATGGATTTGAGAATATTTGGTTTTGCATTTGGTTTGACTAAACGTGGTGGACAAGAAGGTTCTTAATCCTGAGCAGTAGGTGGATGGGGGTGAGGAAGCTTGGGTGTCCAAGAGTAAAATTGTTAGACAGTCACTGTGATACAAGGGTATGAAGTGAAGTGTGGCAAAGGCAATTTCTTTCCAAATGGCAAAAGATGTATCATTGAGATACCTTTGGCAACTCTGTGGAACTTGCAGAACTTGCCTCTTAATTGGCTAGCAACAGCTTCTATTTTGGTGATACAGGAAAGAGAGTTAGAATTCAAAACTCTGAAGGACTATTGTAGCACACAGAAGTATAAAGACTGGAGCTGCATTGCAGATGCTCAAGTCCCCTTGATGAAGCAACTCACCTTCTGACCTTGCAACACATGAGAAAAGCATGACGCCTTAATTCTTGCCACATCCAGCAGACTTTTCCCAACAAGCACGTGTTATATTGGATGTGTGTCACAATCTGAAACTGATAAGAACTCCTTTGCTGGTGAAGGAATCTTGAAAGACAAGGATGGGAACACCTTTACAATGGGAGTACTGTACTTGGAAAAACTTAACACTCTGTGGAAATCTGAAGTACTTAGACTAGGAAACAAGTTAAGGCATGCTCACATTGAATTGAGGAAACACAAAATGAAGGTAATTCTGGTGCACATGTTAAAACTGGTTTTTGTGCAGTTGTTGCTTATGAGTACGAGTGTTGCAGTGATCATCTCAAATTGCCACAGTTTTCAGACTGTGTGGAAACGGTCATGTTTCTTCAGACTTTCGATGCTGATTTTGATCTTCCAAACAGCAGTAATCCCCCTAAGACAAGGTACCGATGAGATAAATGAACAAGTACAGAACCATGCATGTTCATATTTGGTTTGTGGAAACATTTTGATCACTAGATGTCGTGGAAGTCACATTTTAAGAGAGGTTGGGTTGGGGTCGTTTATTTCATCAGAGCAGTAAAGGTGGTAAGATGAAGTGAGTAGAACTCGATGTAACATTGGTGAGGTAGAGGGAGAATTTCTTTGTGCTAAGTATGTAGAACAGTCGCTGCACTGAAGGAAAGGGTGGCTGTATTGCAGGAGTGTAAATATTTGGTAGGGAGGGTAGTGGTGCATGAGAATGGATTTGTTTGTGCAAGCAGGCATGGGTGAGTAAGAGCTTGCAAAGCAAGAAAGCGGAGATGAGGATGCAGTGGGTGGTGGCAGGCAGCAGGGGTGTGGGTATTAGCAAAAGGAATGGGTAGGAGTTGGCAGGATGATGGGAAGGAAATACCAAATATCTTTGTTGGAGATGAGACAGTTCCATTTGTAGATTCAGATTTTTATGCAGGAAGGATTGTAAAATAGAGTCGTGTACTGTCTCGCGTAGAAAGGGCTGGAGTGCTTGACATTGCAGTAAAGGTGGATGGCAGATTGTTGGGTTTTGGTAGGACGTCTATAATCCAGCATGTATGAGCAAATGAAATGGGTAAGATTCACAATGAGTTGAAAAAAAATATACGAGTTAGTTGCTCGCCAACAATGAAAGCAAAGGTTTGTAAAGCTGTTTACTGGTATTCTTCCAAGAATAGGAAAATGAACATAAGACGCAAGCAGAACAAAAGCTGTTAAATTGTGGTTATGAAAAGTGCATGCAGTATGCTGTTGCACGTGGAAAATAGGAAAATGTTTTGGTGCAAAATCATTGTTTTCAGAAGGATTGGTGGAGCCGAAACAGACAGAAACCAGAAAGGTTTGGGGGAGGGATAAATGCCTTTTTTTTTAGATGAGAGGAGGGAAGAAGGCTACAAAGGTGGAAATTACAAATCAGCACAAGTAGTCAAACTATACTCTTTCAAAGGCAACACCTGGCTGCAGGTTTGTATCATAGCTATACGTAGCAGAGGTTGTGCCGCTGATGCAGTGCCCCCTATCCGACTTTTAATCCCCCTCCCTGCCCCCCTTGTTTTGGGAAATCATTTTTCTTGTCTGGCTAGGATACTGACGAGCAGTCACGTACAATGCTGAAAGACACCATAGGATATTTAATGTCCACCAAACTAATTCTAACAGACAGGAAACCCAACTCAACATGGTGCAATTTTTACGATACAATGCCCAGCCTGTAAAGTATCAGCCCGACAGTTTATAGTTGGGTTGGATATCGAACCTTCAAGAGACAATGCAAATGTAAGTGCACTTACCTCTACACATTTGTGTCAGTATGTGAATTCGTGTAAGTGTGAACGACCCTCAGACATTGTGGTGTGTTCTGCGCATTGCACGAACGACCCCCAGACCTTGTGGCGTGTCCTGCACATGCGCGAACGACCCCCATACCTTGTAGTGTGTCCTGCACATGCGCGAACGACCCTCAGACCTTGAGGTGTGTTCTGCACATGCGCGGACGACCCCCAGACCTCGTGGTGTGTTCTGAGCATGTGACAACGACCCCCAGACCCCGTGGTGTGTTCTGCGCATGCGCGAAAGACCTCCAGACCCCGTGGTGTGTTCTGCGCATGCGTGAACGACCCCCAGACCCCGTGGTGTGTTCTGCGCATGCGTGAACGACCCCCAGACCCCGTGGGTGTTCTGCGCATGCGCGAACGACCCTCAGACCTCGTGGTGTGTTCTGCGCATGCGCGAACGACCCTCGGACCTCGTGGCGTGTTTTGCCCATGCGCAAAGGACCCCCAGATCTCGTGGTGTGTTCTGCGCATGCGCGAAGGACCCCCAGACCTCGTGGTGTGTTCTGCGCATGCGCGAATGACCCTCAGAACTCGTGGGGTGTTCTACGCATGCGCGACCGACTCCCAGACCTCATGGTGTGTTCTGCACATGCACGATCGACCCCCACAGATCTGGTGGTGTGTTCTTTGCATGCGCGAACGAACCTCAGACCTCGTAGTGTGTTCTGCGCATGCGCAAACGAACCCCAGGCCTTGTGGTGTGTTCTGCGCATGTGCGAACATGTTCTCCCCCCCCCCCCAATACAAATTAATGGGGAAACCTTTCTGACTCAAGGCCCATCAGGTCAAAAGAGGAGAATGATTTTCTCTCCCCCCTCTGAATCTTGGTCCATGGGGTCAAAAGAAGAGATCGATCTCTGCCCCATTACTTACTGATTTACTTTTATATTTTCACTCCACTCAAAGAGTGAGCCAATGAATATATGATCATGTTCTACTTCAGGTAATAAATTAATTTTCCTATTGCATTCATCACCATCGAGTATATTCACAAATATTATTTTGGAACTTAGTTCTTGCTCTAAAATGATAAACTTCTCTTAATGCTCTTGTTTGACTACCTTCTGAGCCACATATCATTTTGAGATTATAGTAAATTGTTTTTCCATTGTTTAATTGATAACCATCAAAGTTTTCAGTCCATTGAAGAATATAATTATTTTTTCTTTACATCCTCTAACTTATTTGCAATTAAATTTATCCGCTTATTTGTTTCATCTACTTTTACCCCGGTTATTTCTTCAATAAGACTTATTTGATATTTCTCACATTCTTTATGTTTTCCATTCAAGTACCAAGGTTGATTACATCTCCACTCTTTTGTTTGGTTATTGCTTGGTTCTATCATCTATAAATCAGTAAAAGATGGTCGTAGTCCCTCAGCACTTATCCTTATAACCATAAGGGAGACGATTAATTCCATTCTTCAAAATATATCTTTTATCATCAAAATCTCCTCATGCTTTCTTATTTATTTCTTCTGTATATAATTAATGTTTATAACTTCTTATTTTATTCATTTTTATATACTCTTTTTTTTTTTTTTCTTTAAGATTAAACAGTTGTAATAATGTTTAAAGTTTATTGTTTCATTTCTTATTTTTTTCTTTATTCCCTTTAACTTCTTTTTACACCTTTCAATATTATTGTCAATATATGTAAAATCACAAGCCTTTGATCTCAATCCTATAAATTCACTCAACCTTCCCAACCAATTCATCTTTAAACTTACCAATAACCTTTTCGTTATTTGATGAAAACAACACATCACCAGGTTTATAATTACTTGTATCATATACAGTATATCAATATTATCAATCATATACTCATCTACATCTCCAGTCTTTATCTCTAATATAAAACTATCTGTATCCATATATAACAACGACACATTATCCTTATACTTTAATTTAAAATTATTATAGTAATAGTCATACAAAAACTACTTTGACAAATCAAGAATTGATGTTCCTATATAAATAGGTTTATCCATTTCAATACTCTCTTTTTTCAAATGAATAGCACAAAAGTTCTCTGAAAATACCTCCACCCATTCAAAACTTGGTTTGTTAATTAACTTTGAGGCCTGTTTCCAAGATGTAGCAAGTCTTATGTTTTCTCGATTCCTAACATTTTCCATAGTCTTTCCAAATACAACATTATTCATTAATTTATAAAAGTCCTTCTCAAAATCAGTTTCTGCATTTTTTTCTCTTTTCTATATTAAAATCAATATACTTCTTTAACCATGGACTTTGATTAAATTTCAAAATCCTATGAATTTTCCTCATTCTCAACCCAGAAGATAAATATTGTATCAAGTTCCTTTGATGTAAAACATAACTTTCTTTATCATTTAATGAAGTGAGTAGTTTTTCTGAAGATTTACCCTTTATATGAAATGACTGTTGGTAATCACTTAACCATTCCTTTCTTGGACCTTCTTTATCAGAGGCATAGGGTAGGTCTTTATGTTTATTATTAAGTTCTTCAGGGTATTTTAAATCAACCTCAAAATAATATCCAACTTCAAACTCATCCAATTTTTTTTTGAGAGGAGAAAACAATATCAAGTAAAACTTTTTCATAATGTTTTTCTTTAACCCATTTAAGTTTCCCATAAGGTAAAGATTGAGATAGAGCCCACCCATACAAATTGTTAGCATCATGATACATCAGGTAAGAGTTGTCCTCATTCTTATAATCAGGAAGATATTTGTTATTTGCTTTAGCATATCTCTTGGAACATACTTGAGATATGTTCCAAATTTTGTTTTGTCATTTTTAACATAGCACTCCAAGGCTGTGTAATAGTGAGTGGGGTCTAATCCATAAGAATTTTTATTATGACAGACTGTTCTAAAAGATTCAAACCCATCACTTAATAACAGTACATCAGTTTTATGATATAAATCATGATATTCCCCAAGATTCTTTATATTAAACTTCTCCCAAAACCTTTTAGCTTGTGTATAATCTTCATCAGAAATATGAGTATTATTCAACTTACCATAGAAACTCTCCCTTGAAGGAAGTTGTGTTTCTTTAAACCTTTCAAATGAATCCATATAGTCATATGGATATATTTCCTTTTGTGATAGGAGATCAATCTCTTCTTGATTTGAAAAATATGATTTAAGACTCAGGAAGTTTTTAATATTTGATGCTAACTCAGATAATGAATCTCCCATAAACTTGTATGTGTCAAGAAATCTGATCTGGGTTATGGGGGATGTATAAATTGTTCTTGTGAATGTGATGTATTTTTGATCTGTGTTTGGAATGGCGAAAATATTTCCGAATGTCTTTGAAAGTTCATTTTTAAATAGATGTGTGTCATAGTGAGCGTTGTTGTGAAGAAAGACGGGAATAAAGTTTGGGGGTTTGTAATTAATATTAAAAACAAGAATGAGCAGGACCTCTATATGTACCAGTAAGATGACAATGATCTCTAACTTTTAACTCCTTAATTTCCTTATCACAATTATGACAGGTACTGTTTTCTCTAAATTCCTTTTCCTCTTCCTTTGTTATTGACATTGGTTTATCGGTTTTCACCATTATTTCTCTGAGTCTTATACAATCTTTTTCCAATTGTCTAACAAACTCCTCTAAGGCATCTTCCCCTCTATAAAGTTCTAACTTGTTGTATTCATCACCAACAGATGATTTGATATAATAACAGAAACCACAAGGAGTATGTTTTTGATATTTATTTGTGTATGATTTATTTGGATTTGGAGAAACAGTATCTATCTTTCAAGGATACTTTCAAAATCAACATATATCACAAACGGATGTTTTATAGATTTGTTAAAATCTTTGAATGATATGTTTGAACCTGCTTTTGGTAAATTGATTATGGTTGATTTATGATTACGACAATATTTTGAATGTTGATTTAATCGTTCCTTTGTGTGAAAGGAGTTGAGACATCTCTTACAAGGATACGTTTTATATTTTCTCTTATATATTTGTGATTTGGTTAATCTTGAGAAATTTTTGATGATAGGATAATGTGATTTTTTCCTCTGAAGTAAAGTGGAGAAGGTCAATGTGTGTTTCATCATTTTTATAGTTGTTTGAAATTTTTAATATCTGAACTTTGTTTGTATCCGTTAATCCATATACATTAACAGATAGATTATTCATTTTCTCAAATTTAGAAATATCTCTCAATGACATTGGAAACTTTAAATCTTTAACATTTAATGTATTCTCGTATTTATTATAATGTTCAACCCTTTCAGATTTCCATTGTGGAGGATGTAAGTGAGCAAGAACAGACCATAGAAAATATTTATTATCTTTGTTTTGAATATTAACAACCGCTTTCTTAAGTTTTATCTCTTTTGGTAAATCAATACAAGAAGAAGCTTGAAGAGGATCTGATTTTAAGATGTGTATATCTAAAAAGATTATTTTTGTGATAGTAAATCCACTACCTACTACAGTGTTATCAACATCTTGTTCCTGTCTCTGGAGATCATCGTAAACATCACATCTTACAAAATCTTGAAATGATGAGATAAAGTGTGGGTTTGTCCTCATATAGGGAGTAGTTTCATCGTCTTGTCTTACCATTTTCAATTTTCCTCCCATATAAAACTTTAAAGTTTTCATTTCACTTAATGTGTTTTAATTATAGTTTCAATATTTTGTTTAACCATATCAACAGCTTCCATGATTGAAGATGGTCCAGGGTCTTGAAAACGAAACAATCTTATTTTTATATGCCCTTTAAATGCCCCATCAGTGTTTTCAATGGAGAATTTAGCTTCCCTTTTTTTCATTGTTCTTGTGTTTGCGTGATTGAAGGTGTTTATTATAAAAAAAATTAAGAATATCATTATCACATCTATCACAATGTTTTGTTTCTTGGCCAAGTGGAGATATTTGTTTGAAAAGATTGAATGTGTGTTTGTTGGTTTGAAGGTGTTTTTTTTATAATATTTATGTTCGTGATTACAAACATCGTACTATGTTGTATTCACCATATTTATATAATAAAACTTTGCTTAAAATAAACTGTTCTTTATGAAAATTTAGTTTAATTTATTGATGAATCTGTGCTTAAAACCATTTTATCCTCCAACTTTTTTCACTTAATAAATACAATGTATCAAGACACAAAAGACAAGTTTCAATCAATCTCTTCATTTGTTAAAGATACTGAGAAATATGTCAAGGATGTAAAATTGAACAAAGATAAATATAACAACTATTGGATAAAAACAATTATGGTGAATAATATGAGTTCTTCAATTTCCTTCGGTGGAAGGGCTTTTATTATATCTGGAAGAACATCAATTAAATTATCTCTAACAAAAGTTTCTCCTCTCCTTCTGGTCATATATTCAAAACTAGAAAAAGCAGTGAAACAAGAAAAAGTATCAAAAAATAAAAACCTTTTGGATGAAGCTTTAGAAAGAAAAGATAAGACTATCTGTAATATGCAAGGAGAAATTTGTATTTTTTTTTCAACAACCTTAAAGATATAAATCCTGATGAAATAAAGGATGTTAATATATCAGGTGAAATGACATTTCATTCAATAGTAAAGGATCATTTTAAAATTACCTTTAATATAAAAATGTAGTAGTTGAATCTTTTTATGAAAAAAAGTATATAGATATCGATGGTTATGTTTTTTTTCTACGAATTAAATATGAGTCATTATTCAACTGAGGATTTTGAAGATTATGAGAGTGATTATGATACCAAGAGTTTGTGTTCTAACGATAGTTATGAAAGTAGTTTTATAGATGATGGTGAAAGTGCCGAAGATGATACCGAGAATTTGTGTTCAAACGACAGTTATGATACTGAGAGTTTGTGTTCAAACGACAGTTATGATACTGAGAGTTTGTGTTCAAACGACAGTTATGATACTGAGAGTTTGTGTTCAAACAATAGTTATGAAAGTAGTTTTATAGATGATTGTGAAAGTACCGAAGATGAATTTCAGTTTTAGCAGAGTTTTACTTTATAAATATGCTAGATTTTGAGCCTCTTGAATTCCCTGATTCTCCATGTGACATATTTGAGGAGTGTCCTGCGTGTGAAAGACGGGGATAAACAAAAGCCTATAAATAAAGTATATTCTGTGATTATCTTCTAATTAATGATAATAAAAAATATAAAAAAGGAAAATAATTATTTTAGATTTACACCAAAAATGAATTACTTTACAAGATTGATTAGAGAAATGAATGTAAAGTATGAGGGTGAGAACACACCTTTCCTTACAAGGGAAGAAACTGAACGTATTAGAGAAATGTTCAAAGGATTGTTGTTATATATTATTCATGATTGTCATTTTCAGGGAAATATCAACACAAGATATTGCATAAATAAAATAATGGATAATCTTGAAATTAAACCTGAACTTAGGTTAAAATATAGAGTTTCTAAAAAAGCCAATAATAAATTAAATAACCTGTTTTCCAAATATCCTGGTGTTGGCGCAGTGGTTAGGGCAGCGGCTTGGGATCCAAAAGGTCCTGAGTTCAAGCCCCGTTGGGCCACTGAATTAATACACCAGGGGGTTGACTCAGCCTGTCATCCTTCCGAGGTCGGCGAAATGAGTACCAGTGTACGGGGCTGGTGTATACCCCGGTTAAAATAGGTGTACCATATCCCTGTGTCGTAAGAGGCGACCAGGGTTGCGTCAGGAAGGGCATCCGGCGTAAAACATGTGCCAAATCACTATGCGGATCATACGGATGATCCGCTGTGGCGACCCCAAACGGGAGCAGCCGAAAGAAGAAGAAGAAGAAGAAGAAGAAGAAGAAGAAGTTTTCCAAATATATAAATGAATGATTTTTTACCCATTTGGAAAAATAAGATAAAATTTAATCATAAAAATTTTCCAAATTCATTAAGATGTCTCATATTTGGTTCAAGCGGATGTGGAAAAACCTGCTTTCTTTTAAAGATGCTCCTGACTCCCAACTTTTTAGATTATGATAATTTAATAATTTTCACAAAGTCGAGTTTTCAACCTGAGTATCAACTACTCTCACAAGGTTTTAATGATGGTCTTCATATCATCATGGTGATAACAGTACATTGTTCTTGTTCAATAACAGAAGATATAATCGGTCTATTTAAACTTCAAAACAATCTAAATGATTATAACATTGAAGATATAATACAACTATTTTGTGATACACGGAGATATAAAAAGAAATCAAAACTGATAACTTGTATTCTTAGTGATAATACGGATGATATAGCTTTTTCACAAGATTTGGATAAATCAAAAAAGAACCTCGTTATCTTTGATGATTATGTTAATGAGAGAAACCAAACGGTAATGGACAGCTACTACACAAGAGTGAGACATTCTTCTTGTAATTATATTGATCTTAGTCAATCATACTTTCAACTTCCTCGTCGTTCCATCAGAAACAATGCTCATACTTTTATTTTATTCAAGTTAAACTAAATAGATATAAACAATTTTTGGAGCGATAATTGTTCTACATTATGTAGTAAAAAGGAATTTGGGGATTACATGAAGCACACAACTGAAAAATATAAATATATTGTTGTGAAACAAGAGGAGTTATTAAATTTTTTGTTTTAAAAACAATTACAAATATAAATGACAACTATTATTATAAATCTTGTGGGTAAATCTGCTTCTGGAAAAAAAAAACTTTCATAAATCAAGGTTCTTGTACAGTTCAAATGAGAATATTGTAAATTTACTTAAAAAAACACCCCGTGATATGCATTGTATCAACAACAACTAGAGCAGTAAGACCTGGAGAAGTAAAAGGTGAAGATTATCACTATATTTCAGTAGAGGAACATATGCGATTGAGGAATGAAGGTCAAATATTTGAGGAGATTTCTCTTGGTACAACAAAATATTCACATTGTAAGAGTGAGTTAAAGAAACTAAAATCTGGTGGTCTTGGGATATTAGAAACTAATCCAGAAGGAATGAGACAAATTATTAAACATCTGAGTGGGGTTAAGATTTTATCATTCGGTTTTGATGTTGATGAAGAAGCTCAACGCAGATGTATGAAAAGCAGAGATGCAAGTATTAGTGAAGAAGAAATTACAACTCGTATTAATGTTAATAAAGAATTTGATGAAATATTTAAAGAAAAGGATTTATTTCAACACATCGACTTGGATGATGAAGAAAAGGAAAATTTCCCTGTCCATCTTTACTATTCATTAAATTATATTTTCCAATAAATAAATGGATGTGAAAGAAAGAGCAAGAAGATTTAAGGAACATCAAGAGTTGGTTTCAAAAGTTGTAAACAACAGGAAGACATAAAGAAGAAACGCTGACAAACTAATGGGTGAAGAAGCATTTGAAAGAAAACAAGAGAAATTTTTTAAACCACTTTTAAAAAACTTCCCGATAAAAAAATTACAGATGTTTCAGCAGTTCCCACAATAGAATATACTCCTAAAAAACTTCAAATGTTAAAAGATTTCAGTCAAATGACGGAAGAAGAATTAGAGCATGCATGCTGGAAGGCGACAAGGGATTCGCGAGGATCGAAGCGCTGGATACGATGCTTTTCATTCTGACCGATCCACCGACGAAGATTCATTGCCAAGACGTATTGTTTCACATACAATTGTTCCTCTGCCTGGCAAGATTTTTCCTATTGCGTATTTTGCCAACTGGCACTTCTCATAAAAAATGACGGTAAATAGACACCCTATTTTTGAAGGACTACCATTTGAAAAATAATTGGTTTGCTGGTTTGCGCTGTGGAGCCTCGCGTTGCACACACACACACACACACACACACACACACACACACACACACACCCACACACACACACACACACACACACACACACACACACACACACACACACACACACACACACACACAAAACCCAATAAACTTCTCTCAATGCTCTTGTTTGACCACACCTCCTGAGCCACACAATTTTTCATAAGCCACGCCCACTTTCCTACACCACTCCCACTTTTCTACACCACTCCCACTTTTCATCAACCATGTCCATTTTCCCTAAGCTCCGCCCACTTTCCTAAGCCCCTCATAAAAAAATGACGGTAAATAGACACCCAATTTTTGAAGGACAACCATTTGAAAAATAAAACCTCAATCAAAAATCGGCTCGAGTAGAGTTTTCTAAATATCTCGAAGTGTTTAATTCCGAAGTCTCGTTTCTCTACATTCAAAACTGAAGGACAAGTATTGAAAATACTGTACGCGGTTTTTCGGCCGCTGCACAGCAAGGGGTGGTTGCTAGGCAACGAAATTCAAACGCGCACATTCCCAGACCATTTGGCACCGGTTGGCAAAGTTTCATCGAAATCGGTTTGCTGGTTCGTGCTGTGGAGCCTCGCGTTGCAGACACGCATACACACAGACAGACAGACGGAAAACCCGACAATAAGGGATATCTAGCATATATAGCGAATCCATTAAGAGAATTAGAATATGATGATGAAGGATTATTTCAACAACTGGAAGAGATTAATCAACACCCTGATTATATTGTGAATGCTCTTCAAAACAATGAATATTCAGTGGAATCAAAAACCAAAGCAGGACTCATTCCAACAGAACAACCAGCAATATTTCATCTTGTTCAAGAAAAGGTATTGATATTTAATGATGAATTAAGGTTCTTGAGTTCTGCTCAACCTCCTGTTAAACTAACTCTGAGATTAATGTTTCTTCTCACAAAAGATGGAACACAAGGTTCAACTGTGAGGGATGAATCAAAGTATATTGATAGACCATTGGATATGAAAAATAATGATGATAGAGTATATATTGATCTGCTGGACTCTGTTAATTATAGTGTTAGTCTTTCTGGTAAAAGTAGGAAGAATGAGAAGGAGAAACACATTATTCAGGCTTTAAGTATCCTTGGTTCAGGTGTTAGTTTTCTTCCAAATGACCCATCACAATTAATTAATAGACTGTTATTGTTGTTGGGTAGTAAGAAGGCTGGAAATAACAATTGTTTTAAGGAAGCTTCAGC
Organism: Eptatretus burgeri; assembly: GCF_056783735.1. NCBI lineage: Eukaryota > Metazoa > Chordata > Myxini > Myxiniformes > Myxinidae > Eptatretus > Eptatretus burgeri. Next base: position 56,817,908 of record NC_140962.1, read on the forward strand.
CATTTTAGACCAGTTGATGAACATGAAAATAATTAATTAATACCAATATAAAGACATTTTATCTCGTATTAAATAAGATGGGAAGCACAATCCTTAGTTTTAATTTCACAACAGCGACCACACATCTTCATTCCCATACCCACTACAACTTGACACAACAAAAGAATATGAGGCATCTTTATTTTCCATGGAAACTTATAATACTTTATTTAATATAACTGAGAAAAATTACAAATTCAGTTATAATCCGGGAAGTGGATACAAAACGATAACAGTTTCACCCGGAACATATGAGATTTCTCAAATATCTTCCGAAATTGTTTGTCTTATGAAAGAACAGGGTGATGAACGAAAAAATATTGTTATAGATATTCAAAAACATACTTCAAAATCAACGATTAAACTTAAAAATAACTACAAGGTTGATTTCACAATTGATAATTCATTTAGAGAGTTATTGGGTTTCTCCTCAAAAAAGAATGAAACTAATGGGATGTTTTACACTGATATTGTCATTCAAATATCCTCAGGAATAAATTCGGTATTAATTCACTGTGATTTGATTGATGGTGCTTATCATGATGGAATAAGAACAAATACAATATTTTGATTCAGCGCATACTCAACCCCAATTGGTTATAAATTAAATATGGAACCCAAAAATCTGGTTTATCTTCCTGTGTCAGGAAAAACCATACACAGAGTAAATTTTAGGATAACCAACCAAGATAATCGTATGATTTCTTTTAATGGAGAAGTTATATCCATTAGAATTCACCTACGTGAAGTTTTCCAAAAAATAAATACGATGGTTATTGTGAGGAAACATGAGTTGGGAAAATAAAAAATAATTACAGGGGATGGGATGTTCCTTTCCCCATACTACAAGGGCGAAGGTATGTATCTTGGCAGAGGCTACTATAAACCTAAGAGTCAAAGGGGTGTCGGACATCAATTTAGAGATGGGATAATTGATACTCTAATGGGTATCGGTTCAACTATTCTTTAACATAAAGACCTAATTGGTTCAACTGCTTCTGCTGTGGGAAATGTAGCAGGTGCTATAAAGAGTATAAAATATGCCCAAAAGGAATCTCATAAATTACAAGCAATAAAAGAAATTAAGAAAGGCAAAACTCGGTTGTCTCCCAAAAATACGACAGAAAATAATTCAAATACTTGGGTCAGGGTTTCAAAAGTTTTAACATCTTTTTTCCTCAATAAATACAAGTATGGAAGCAATTGATAATATCTATGATTTGGATGATACTATTATCATCTCAAACTCCACTAAAAAAGAAGATTACTTCAAGGTAAATACAATAACTGGAACAGACTGGAATGCAAATGGTACAAAAAGTTTTGAAATAAATAATCAACAAACTTATTTGAATCTATCCGAAAGTTTCTTGTTGTGTAAATTTCAATTCACTAAGGCTGGGAATAACACAAACGCTACACTCGTAAATGATTTCTTCTGGAAAATGTTTGATAGTGTTCATTTATACATTGGGACACAAGAAGTTGAAGTGGTTGATTATGTCTCTGCTCTATCTGAAATGATGAAATTTGCACTATATTCACTCAGTGATAGAATGGGAAGGGGTCTGTCGAAGGTTTTATTCCTGATATGTCAACGGGAACAAACACAGACCCTGGATATAGTCAAAGGAAAGGGATGTATAATGATGATGCAAAAGCAGTTCATAGTTTTACTGTGGCAGTTCCTCTTCAAGGTATATTTGGATTTTGTGATCATGATAAAGTTCTGTATGGTCTTAAAATTAGATTTCAACTACACAGGAATGATAATGAAAATAGATTACTTTTGGTGTTGCTAGTGCTTTTGGTGCTCAGAATAAATTTGTAATTGATGAAATGAGTTGGTATATTCGTGAATATACTCCTAATCTTAAAGCAGAAGAGATGTTGAATAGAAGACTTAACTCAAAGAAACCATTCAATGTATCATACTTTAAAAGAAGATATCAACATGTTAAACTAAACCAAACCACTTACACGTGGAATTTAGGTGTTCTGGAAGGAAAGCCACGATATCTGTGGATCATTTAAAAAAAACAGATGGCGATACTGCTACTGATAAGAATAATGCATTGAGTGATAATGCTAAAGTGAAACAACTTCTTGTTTCTCTCGATGGAACATTTTATTCACGAGATAGATTGGAAATTAATTGGGAAAAAATTGATTATGCTGAAGCATGCAAGTCTTACCAAAAGGTGTGTGAAAGTAATGGAAATAATGAACCTATTTTGGATATGACAGCATTTAAATGTTTGTGTACAATCTATGCATTTGATCTGAGTGCTCAAAAGGAAACTATAAAGTCTAATCGAGTGGATACTTCCCTATACATTGAAAGAGGGGAGAGTGAATAAGTTGATACATATTGTTTGCTTTTGGAAGAAACAATTACAGATTAATACAGGTAATGGTGTAATGATTAGTCTCACATAATTTTTTGTT
>NC_140962.1:56825394-57020394 GCF_056783735.1 Eptatretus burgeri
GAAAGAGAGAAGAGAGAGAAGTAGGAAAGAGAGAAGAGAGAGGAAAGAGAGAGAATAAATAAATATAAAATATGGAAACCAGTGAGATTTAAAAAACACTGGGGGTATTGCAGAAAATAAATGAATCTCAACCGAGGAGGAAAACAAAGAATTGACAAGTCCATTAGAAATATTTTCGATAAGACTATTGACATCGTTTTCAAGGGAAAGATATTGACTTAAATTTACTGTTTTTCATTTTTTTTTTCTTAATTAAATGGAGGAGAGAGTGAAAACATTTCTGAGGATTCTTTATGTTTAAAAATGAAGATTCAAATGTGCATGTTGGAAACTAAAAAGGTCTTTGCACTCTGCAGGAATTTTTCTCATCAATAAATGAGTTATTGTCTCAAATGTAAAAAGAAAACTAATACGAAAAATATCTCGTATTTTAAAAGTAAAAATAACAGGGTTATACAAAAAGGCATATGTTCGGTGTGTGGTTCAAAAAAAAAATCAATTTATCTCCAAACACAAACTAGGAGGAGATATATAAAAGTTTTTATCAGGAAGTAAATTTACAACTATTGGAATACCAGGGGAATTACATCATACCAGGGTATTCTTTCTGTGGTCAAGGCACAAACTTGGATAAAAGATTAGATGAGGCAGACAATCCTAAACCATAGAGTAAACCCATCAATAGGGTTGAGGAAGTGTGCATGAGGCACAATATTGATTATGGGAATACCACAACTTTGGACGAAAAGCATGAAGCTGATAGAGAAATGTTGTATAATTTGTTTGTGATACAAAATCCAACCTTGAGAGTAAAAGTTGATAGGTTCATCGTTAAGAAGATGATCAGTACTAAATTGAAACTTGGGCTTGGAAATTCAAAAAACTTGTAGGCTCTAATAATGTCATTAAGACTGAAGAACAATTAGCTGATGAATTACATAAACCAATATTCACAAAGTTTCATAGAAGGAAGGTTTATTTCAAGGAAGTTGATTATATCTGGTCCGCTTGTTTGATTTAACTCAATAATGATAAGGGATAAAAGTATGCTTTAACCCTTATCGATTTGAGGAGTTGACATGCGTGGGTTGTCCCTTTAAAAAACAAAACAGGTAATACTCTTATGTTAGCCTTTCAACAGATATTTAATAAAAGTAGGAGAGAACCTAAAAAATTGTGGACTGATGAGGGTAGAGAGTTTTATAACAAGACATTTATGAATTTTCTAAAAAAATAATAGCATTACATTATACAGTACCTTTAATGAAGGGAAACCCGTTGTTATTGTGTGCTTTAATTGTACTTTAAAAGAGAGACTATATAAAAAATTCACACAACTCGGTTCACAACAATGATCATCTTTTATTCAGGATATTGTAGATAAGTATAATGACAAAATTCACACTCAATGAATACGAAAAAGAGATTAATGTCAGAAAACCTAAGTTCAAAGTTGGTGATATCGTAAGAATATATAGGTGGAAATCTCATTTTGAAAAAGGTTATACAAAGCGATGGACAAATGAACTTTTTAAAATTGTTGATGTAATAGATACCGTTGCTTGGACTTATAAGGTATATGATTTAGAAGGGGAAGACATTTTAGGTTCATTTTATTCACAGGAATTACAAAAGACAAAACTAAGCAGATAATACTCATGGGAGCAATAGGTTGGCGCTTCACTCCCCTCTACTATACACCTTTACGGACACTCGAGGACCAAGTCCGAGGTGTATAACAGGCGGTGTCTGCCGAGGGTTAAATTAAAAAAAAACATGTATAATGTGTGTCAAGGGGGACGTTCCTAGATTTGTGAACCCCAAACAGAATCCTGAACTGAATAGTCAGTCAAGGCTTAACTTTTGTTTGTTGGTGTGTGTGCAATGGGGGACGTTCTTAGATCTGTGAACCCCAAGCACAGAATCCTCAACTACATAGTCAAGGCTTAACGTGTGTGTGTGTGTGTGTGTGTGTGTGTGTGTGTGTGTGTGTGTGTGTGTGTGTGTGTGTGTGTGTGTGTGTGTGTGTGTGTGTGTGTGTGTGTGTGTGTGTGTGTGTGTGTGTGTATTGGATATATAACAGGGAGCATAATCAACCCCAACCCTAACCCACCCTTACCCCCACATTCAAAATCTCAACCCAAACCCACCCTTACCCTCGCATTCAAAATCACAACCCCAACGCAAACCCACCCTAACCCTCACATTCAAAATCTCAACCCCAACCCTCACCCACCCTAACCCTCACATTCAAAATCTCAACTCCAACGCAAACCCGCCGTAGCCCTCACATTCAAAATCTCAACCCCAACCCAACCCTCGCCCAACACACTATCTTTTTAGGTCATCTCTATCATCTCAATACAGATGACGTAATAAAGCCAGTCTCGAAGTCTGTCCGCCCGTCCGTACGTCCGTCTGTCCACAATCAAACCAAGTGGAGACAAATAACCAATAGTGGAATGGATAGAGGTCGATGAGACATGCACAACGATATAACTTTCAAGGTCATCCAAGGTCGAGGTCAAGGTCACGAGGCTGTCAAAGTTGCGAAAATCATCAATTTCAAATAGTATCTCCTCCCTCATTTATCAAGAGAGATCAAATGGTATTAATTATTCAGATACTATGAACTATTATCTAGAACAATACGAGCCATTTTTTTGAAATTTGCTCTCGTTCCGATTTTATAGCCCTTCAAACTTCGCTCTGATTCCCCATATGGGCCGTTCATAAAATACATACAAAAACAAAAGTATTAACTTAAGAACCGGAACTCTCCGAGACAAATGTTACATTTGAAGCTTTCGTCAGATTTAACTAAAACAATGGAACACAAGTGTATATGCACACTTACTTTCATTCGACATTAACATTGTCTTGAATGTCAATTTGTACTTTTATTTTCATAAATGACGTGCTGTGATATTAAAAGAAAAAGGTAAATTACACTGCTAGGGACTGCATTGTCATTACTTACAAACACCGGTTCATAAGGAACTGCTGATTTTGCAAGCGATTAGCGATGTATGAGGGGGGTGGGTGGTTTAAAGCCCGCGTACATCTGCATACAGAGGTAGGTGGTACAACGGCTGCATACATACTTTATGAAAGTGGTGTCTGATTACATGAAAGTGTTTCAGAAGATGAAGGTCAGCCTGTCGTTATCGTGAGCGTGAAAAATATCCCCGTTCACAGGAACATTTTCGACGTGATGTTGAATCTGTGGACGTCAATAATTGTTCCATATTACTGTATTACCGTAGTTAATAATTACTGATGCATTTGAGATAAATCTACAGTTCGTTGTAATCTTCAAGTATTGTGATGTGAAATGAGACGCATATGGGGGTGGGTGGGTGGTCACTCGCCTGCATACAAGGGGGTGGGTGGTTTTGAAACCCGGAAGTAGAGCGTACGTACTTTGTGCCAGACTGAAATAGGGGCAGTTCATAGAGTTACTTTCGACCTCTGGCAGAGATGACCGGCACTCCCGCTCGGGGGTATTTTTTAAAATACGTATTTCAACAATATATTTTTATGCTTTTTTCTCTTCTTCCAATTCTGTCTTTTATTCTGAATAGACGATGATCAGGAGTGGCTGCAGACACCTGTGGCTCTGCGGGGCAAGTTCGCTAGTTACAGGGAATTTTGCGAAAGTGATAATTCTTTGCGAGTCGTAAATGATCTAGCTGAAAGAGGAATTAAGCTTGTGTCTGACTTTATTCATACATGCAATGATGAGAAACAACGTCAAGCATTGCTGCAGTGCATGGAAGAGCACAGGAAGATTTACCCAGACTATACAAAACAAACGCTATGTTCTCTGTAAGATATCTGTGTGGTTGCTTGTTTGCGAGATTGTTATGTTGTCATATATGAAAACCATGTCGCTTAAATCATATTTGGTTGTTCTTATAATTAATTGATCATGCTCTCATTTGTCATTAATAATGTCTTAATGAAAATGCTACTACTGATATTCTGTAAATGCCTAATAATGTGCCGTGCAATAATTGTCAAAATATGGGATTTTCAGTGAAATTCCAAAATGGCAACCCCTTCTCAAAATGTTGGGACAAGTTGTGAATAATATTTACGGGTACTTACTATCATACTGGTGCCTACTGAAGTGCATTCGGCCTTCTATACACAGAGAAATGTATTTTTTTAAATATTCAAAAATCAATATTATATCCAAAAATATGGATTTTTCCTGAAATTTCAAAATGGCGGCCCGTGGTCAATAAAGGCGGGAAAATGTTCAAACTTTGGTCGATCACCTCACTTCACGAGTGGAATCGTTATTTTATTTTTTTTTTTTTGGCTAATTTTTCATTGGGTTATTTTTCATTTTTTTTGGGGGGGGGGCATTATTTTTCATTGTTTTTCACCAGAATTGTTTTTAAAACGTCTTGTGAAAGTGATTTCTTCCTCTTTTTTGGTGACAGAAGTGGTTATTTTTCATTGTTTTTCACCAGAATTGTTTTTAAAAAGTCTTGTGGAAGTGATTTCTTCCTCTTTTTTTGGTGACAAGAGTGGTTATTTTTCATTGTTTTTCACCAGAATTGTTTTTAAAATGTCTTGTGGAAGTGATTTCTTCCTCTTTTTTGGTGACGGTGGTTATTTTTCATTGTGTTTTCACCAGAATTGTTTTGAAAACGTCTTGTGGAAGTGATTTCTTCCTCTTTTTTTGGTGACAAGTGGTTATTTTTCATTGTTTTTCACCAGAATTGTTTTTAAAACATCTTGTGGAAGTGATTTCCTCCTCTTTTTTGGTGACAGAAGTGGTTATTTTTCATTGTTTTTCACCACAATTGTTTTTAAAACGTCTTGTGGAAGTGATTTCTTCCTTTTTTGGTGACAGAAGTGGTTATTTTTCATTGTTTTTCACCAGAAGTGTTTTTAAAACATTTTCTGGAAGTGATTTTTTAATCTTTTTGGGTGACAGAAGTGGTTATTTTTCATTGTTTTTCACCAGAAGTGATTTTTAAAAAATTTCTGTAGTGATTTTTTTTCCTCTTTTTTGGTGACAGAAGTGTTTATTTTTCACTGTTTTTCACCAGAAGTGTTTTTAAAACTTTTCTGGAAGTGATTTCTTCCTCTTTTTTGATGACAGAAGTGATTATTTTTCATTGTTTTTCACCAGAATTGTTTTTAAAACATCTTGTGGAAGTGATTTCTTCCTCTTTTTTGGTGACAGAAGTGGTTATTTTCCATTGTTTTTCACCAGAATTGTTTTTAAAACATCTTGTGGAAGTGATTTCGTCCTCTTTTTTTTTTTTTTTTGGTGACAGATCCATCATTTGTGATGTTTAACATTCTGTGGTCCAGTATCTTGATAATCGTGGGATCAAATTTTACTTTTTGCCCACAGCTTTTATTGTTAAACCACCCAATTGCTTAATGTTTCTCACTTTCCTCTTTTTCAGCACAGGATGTTTAGACAATGAATATTGCCAATCCAATCACTGCTTCAACAAGCCATCAAAATAATGAACTGCTTCCAACGACCACCTATCATTCATGATGGAACATTGGTGTCAATTTTTTTTGGTTCAGCACCGGATACAGTTCCGTCTTTAGTGGGATACAAAATGTAAACTGTTTATCCTAGTAGAGGTATGCGCTCTGGCGAGTGCCGTTCTAATTACCAATGTCATCACTAACTTGGGAGATTTTTATGCCTCCGCTGAGAAAGTCTCCGGAGGCATTGTTTTCAGGTTGTTCTTTCGTACAACTCGTATGTACGACCATACGTCCTTGCTAATCAACCGCTTATCTGATTGACATAAAATTCTCACCATACTCATGTAAATGTTTTAATGATAATTATGACATCATAGATCACGTGGTGTGGCAGCCATGTTGGAAAAAAGAAAAAACTTCGGACCTCTGTATCTCTGAAACTGCTCCATGTAACAAATTGATTCTTGGCATGTCAAGTACTCCCTATTGGAAATACTTAAGATTTTTTTTATGTCAGAGGTGACTTCGTTATGATGTCATAACTGCATATTTTGAATGCTTTATCCGATCAGTATGACAATTTGAGGGTCGTGAAGGGCGATATTATAGGGGGGGGGGTTGATCATGTCATCGGTCATGTGGTTCAGCAGCCATATATTTTTTTTAACATAAAAACCTCCAAAAAACTTCTTCGAAACGGCTGAACAAATAGAAGCAAATCTTTGCAGGTATGATTGCCTATCCATGAGGAACAGAAACTTATCCACCTATGATGTCATCGGTTTGCTTGAAGTTGCAGCCACATGGGTCACATGGGCTGGCAGCCATATTGTATTGAACGAAAATCTTAAAATATATATATATATATATATATATATATATATATATATATATATATATATATATATATATATATATATATATATATATATATATATATTTCTTGATCCGCTTCATCAATTGACGTGACACTTCACAATTGTGATCAAGTTGTCATGGGGAATATATGGTTTAAATTTCAACCTGATCAGATGCATGGTCTGGCAGCCAGAATTATTTAATATTTTGAATCTGGGTTCAGGGATTTAAATCAAACTTGGTATAAGTATGTATCATGATGTAATAATGTGGGCAGAGACATATCTGTCGATGTCACGACGTCAAAGTGTTCTACTTTTTTTTGGGGATGCATGCTGTGGTTGCTGGTTGCATCACTGATGCAGTGCCCACTGTTTCCAGTAAGCTGGTACTAATTTTGCCGACCTTGGAAGGATGACAGGCTGTTAACCTACCTGGTGTTAATTCAATGGACCGACAGGGCTTAAACTGAAGACCTTAAGGCAGCCACTTTAACCGTTAAGCCAACACCAGGCTTACTTGGGAGATGATTACACTAAACATTTGATTAGATGTTTGATGCTGCATTGAAATTATGATGTTGGGTGCTCAACCTCAGTAGAAAACTATTTGAGTGATTTGCTTGTAGTTGCAGCCACAAAACTCAACTCTGCATCACTTGCCACATGTTGATGGTACACAGAAAAATCATGCCACAGACCAGGAGGTAGGTTTTTGAATTTACTCAGGATCCCAGCAAACAATGGGCAATTATTTTTCGAAAGACTGCATTATTTAATATCCACAAGCGAAATGTTGGCTTTTGAAACAAACGGTTTCACATAATCTTCCAAGCGAGAGCATTCTCATTGATGATGAAACATCAGCAAGACTATGTAGATGGATCTTATTCATTTGGGAAGCAAAGCAAGATTAGATAGGTTGGAAGCAAATACCTCAGCTATCCTACCATTCCTAAGTTAAACACTTGAGCATTCCAAGTTGGTGTCATATCTTGTGTCCTCGTGTGGAAAGATAAATTAAGTTTGAAACGAAAAAAAAAAAATTTAAAATCCTTTTGAGAGTTGGTACGGATGTGTTTGTAGAGGCAGTGGGAGGTTGTTGCTGAGTCGATATTCAAACCCAGGGAAGTGCACATACCTCAAAGCTATCATACCAGCCTGAGAGCATCAACTAAAGTGGATATTAAATTTGAAGAACTTGTGTTGGTGCTGAAGGCTAGTGCCTATCTGCATTCACAGACACGTATAACGGTCGATGGAATCAACAGGAGGTTGATTGAGATATGCCAACCACCATGGGAAGCAAAGAGAAACTGACTTTTGCTTGCTGTCGGAGAGAGGACCTTGAACGGTTTATCGACTTTGTCGATTACCTCCACCCTGCCCTCAATTTCACATTGGAGATCGAGTACCTTTGTCACCTTATTAATATTTCAGTCAGTGAACGGACTTGCCACCTCTGTGCGTAACAAACCTCCAGATTCACACAGCTGCCTCATTTATTCATCCTCCCACGTCCAAATATCAATTTCATATTCTCAATTCCTCAGGCTCCAGTCTCCACAGCAATGATTCAGACTTAGGATTTAAATCAAACAAGTCTGAAGACGCCGATGGTTCACGAGCGGTATTTGACGATGTTGATTGTTTCAGAAGTCAAGGATGAGACAATGTGATGATGTTTGACCAAGTTATAAAAATGATCAACATGATGTGGTACGGGTGACAGGTTATTAGCTGCAAAATGTCGAAACCCGGTTTAGTTCAACAACTTTAAAAATTTGACCTTTGCATAACCTTTAAAGGTCACAAAACAATGTTGTGGACATTAAAATAAGGAAACAGGATACGTGCTATAGCTTATTGGAGTTCGTTCGCCGAAGAAGGTCGAAAACCCGGTTCGATTCCCACAACTTTGAAAATTTGACCTTTGCGAACTTTAAAGGTCAAAGGTCAAGGATTATGACCTTTGGTGCAAAACTTCCTCTGGAACATTACAGGAACAATATAACGTCATATAGGCTTTATGGCATTTCGCACTCCTCGGATTAGCCATACTTTGATGAAATCAGCCTAAAAACAAACTTGTAGGGGGCGCCACGGACAAGGTGTTCGAGATAGAGCAAAATGGTTTCAAGACTTTAGGTGGGGAATGACCTCAAGATTATGCATAAAAAATATTGTCATCCGAGCTCTCAATGTTTGGGCGGTCGTATGATTTTTATGTCAAAATTCGAAATTTTCCAACTTCGTGACCTTGACCTTGGGAGGAAAATGAAAAATCGAGCTCCGTGGGGCTATGCAGGTGCCATTGGGCTAACCAAATACTGAAACCCCTGCCAGATTCGACAAACCCCCTAGGAGAAGATGCAAATTGGAATCGGCTACCCCCTAAAAACACAATTCGCAATTTTCTAAGTTCGTGACCTTGTGGCCTTGACCTTGGGATGAAAATGAAAAATCGAGCTCTGTGGGGCTATGCAGGTGCCATTGGGCTAACCAAATACTGAAACCCCTGCCACATTCGACAAACCCCTCGGAGAAGAAATTTTTTTATGTCAAAATCGCGATTTTCTAAGTTCGTGACCTTGTGACCTTAACCTTGGGATGAAAATGAAAAATCGAGCTCTGTGGGGTTATGCAGGTACCATTGGGCTAACCAAATACCGAAACCCCTGTCAGATTTGACAAAACCCCTAGGAGAAGATGCAAATTGAAATCGGCTACCCCCTAAAAACACTTTTTTATGGGCGGACCACGCCTATTTTCAGGAAAACACAACTAGATCATGATATAAACCTCCCACCAAAATTTCATCAGGATCGGATCAAAACCCACGGAGCTATGCTCGGGACATACAGACAGACAGACAGACAGACAGACAGACACACAACAATAACGAATATAGTGGTCACTTATATTTTTCGTGAAAATATTTTTTCGTGAACCAATTATATTTTCCGTGAAAATATTTTTTCGTGAACCAACGAGAGAGTTCATAGAACATCTTACCTCACACAGTATTTAAGTATATAATTCAATTGAAATCAAATAATGATTTTAAAGTTCGTATAAAAAAAATTCCGGAAGTTTAGCACCGTTGATACAGCGTCTAATGCGCCAACTTATTTAACATGTCCAAGTACTGCAAAACTGGAGTTTTTTGGAAGCGATAAGGTCATTTGTGTTCGACAGTGTTAAAGTATTTACTGTAAATAAATTGAAATAAAATAAAGATTGTAAAGGCCATATAAAAAGTCATTTCAAAAGTTTACCACCATTGACGCAGTGTCTTTTTACCCCCCACATTATTAAACACGTTAAATTTATTCTTCATGGTTGTTATTTGTGTTCTTTATAATGTCCTTATAAACAGTGTTTCCTGTTTGGAATGATTAAAATTTTATTTGAATGCCAGATAGGCAACAGAGTAGAATAATTATCTCAGTCCACTCTGCATACGTGTGATCGGGACAAATTCAGAGCCAAAGTATTTCTAAACCGCAAGCTTGTTTTCCGATTCGTGTTCAAAATATACCATTCATTTACAATAAGTTGTTCCTCGATCATAAACTGATCTTTGTAGATGGACGGACAGACAGAATTGGCAACCAATTGCTTAACCCCTATATTCACTTCGCGTGTGCAAGGTAATGAGATGTGCCTATTCCTCACTGAGCGTGCCTTTCCCCACCCGCATTGCGGCTGGTACACTGCAGTGCACCAGCAACACCAACAGACAGAAAGGGAAATTCTCCTACTCTCAAAACTCTGCCCAGTCTTATATTATGCAATTCTTTGTCACGTCCTCTTTTCCTTTCACCTCCTCCATCCCCTTGCTCCCAAATCAATTGCAGAGCCACGTTACACCTCCCGACGCACTCGACACCTCACACTCAGATGAGATGCTCCACTGTGAGTTGCTGATCTATGATTGCATAAATGTGGCCAGACCAGCGGTGAGGGTCAGTTCATATGCAAACAGTCTCTGCTCACCCACATCCTTTCTGCCTTCTGCCAGTACTCTCATGTGTGCTTTCCTCTCTCTCTGTTTATAAAGGAAGCACTAGTCACAGTCGGTGAACCGGACCACTATTCGGCACTGTCCAGTCCCTGCAATCCACAGCCCCTCAGGCTTGTTTCTAATGGCTACCTGGGTGAACTTTGCCAAGGCCTATCCGGCTTCCAGGCAGTTGAGATATGTGCGTGAGGCACTCCCTCTATCCCGAAATACCCATGCCATCTACGCGCAAGTCCCTGAGCACTTGTGCAAAGCTATTTAGTAGCGGTGGCTGGGCATGCCAGCCTGAGGGACCGACGTACCTGCATGCTTCCGACCATGGCACAATTGACAGGTTCCGAAGACTTGACTGATCGGAATAACCATTTGGTCCACTTATATCAGAGGTCTACAGTATCTACAGAACTCAATTTTCCTGCAGAGAACCCAGATATTGTTTCACAGAAATATTTATTTCACAGGATGTCGCAGATTCTTCTGTGTATCTTCATGATAACTTTATCCTTTGGTCTGACGAGCCTGATTCGCACACCGACGGTGGTGTTGCTGTGGCTGTGTGTATGTTTGTTCTTCCATATCACATAATCTCTTCCCCTCACTGGTCACCCCCAATCCTATGGTGTAAATTTTGCTTTGTGTGCCTCTCCGTAATGTATTGTTTTGTGATGTGCTCTATAATCCACCCCACACCCCCTCCTCACCTTTCATTCCTTACAACTCCATATACAAGGCTCTCTTTACAAAACAATGACACCCTCCTCACTCCTGTTTGTTTTTCCTTATCTGTGGAGACTTGAAGTGCTACCATGCCAGCTGGCTTTGTTTGTTCACAAGCATGGCCGACTTGGCTTAGACATTTTTTGAAGCAGTTGGAATTACTCAGTCTCTTTCTTTTCCAACACACATCTCCACAAATGGCAACCATATATTACTGGACCTTTTTTGTTCCTTTCTTCAAGTTGTTCTGCTGATTCTCAGCTCCTCAAGACTCTTCACAACTTACTCCCAACCTGAATTCAACTTTTTTGCACAAAATCTTGACCCGAGTGCACTGATGCATATGGTGAGGCCATCATGAGGAAACTTGCATTTTCCTGGAATGTAATTGCTCCTCATAACTTGCGGTGTCTCCGCACAGCTTGGAACCATTGTCTGTCTGTTACATGAAGAGCCAGGGCCCAACGTCTGGCTCGCCTGTGATCCAAATTCTCCAGCTTCGCACCATCCTCCAAAGCCTTGTGGGAGCTTGTCAGATCCATTTTGAGTATATATTCCCCTTCTATTAGTTCCTTCCTGAAGGATGCAGTCATGCACGACACTGCTCAGGGGAAAAGCAGACTTCTTCAACTCTGTTTTCACTCAAATGTCCAAGGTCCTAAATCCATCCCTTCTTGCACTCACCCTTTCCCGCATTACAAAATGTTCCCAACTGTATATGGACCTCCACCTCACCACAGTAAATAAATTCTTACCCAGTTCAACACCTCTTCTGCAACCAGTAATGAGGGCATAAGTACTCTCGTCGTCTGCAGGAACTGTTTCTCAGTAAGATCATACTCTCTCTCTACTCTCTTTTAAAGCTACCTCTTGGATAGAAAGTTTCCTCCATTTTGGAAAGTTGCAAATGTCACTCTTAGCTATAAGAAAGGTTCCAAAAATGATCCCCTCAACTACAGTCCAGTCTTCTCCCACTCAAAACCAAGTGATGGAATCCATCATTGCAGTCGACCTCGGGCGCCATCTCTTCTCTCAATCACTATCTCTGACAAAAAAGTATGACGACTGACCTGGCTGTTCCACCTTGGATGTTACTTCCTCAGACACAGTAGTGGATAGATGCCTTGAACCACAAGCAAGAGATTAGGTCCATCACTCAAGATATCTCTCAAGCCTTTGACACTGTCCAACATCCAGCCTTGATTTCAAGGTTGTCTTCATTTGATATTCAGGGCCCCTTGCTCAAGTGATTGTCTGACTTCCTTGATGAGTGGAAACACCAATGGCCTTTCGTGTCCTTCCTTATGATCTTTCCCTTCATGCTGGGGTTCTACAAGGCAGCTTCTTAGGACCTATATTATACTTGATGTATGTGAATGATCTGCCTGATTCTCTTGAAAACCAACTTTACTATTTTGCTGATGACTCTGTCTTGGGTATATCACTCTTGTGAATGGTATGTCACTTGTGAAAGGCTGGCCATTTCTGAATCCCTTTCATTAGACCTACACAAGACAAGCTGCTGGTCAGACATGTAGGCCATGACATTTAATGCCAGCAAGTTACACACTCTCACACCTTCTCCACCCAAAGATTGGCAATCTAATTATCCAATCCACTTCTCTGAACAACCACTGAAAAGGTGCAATCCCTGCAACTATTTGGTCTCACTATCTGTCATAATCTTTTGTGGGAGGATCATGTCAACAAACTGGCATCAAAGGCTCATCCCCATCTGGGATTATCTGTAGAGTTAAGGCATTCCTGAACCAAGCTGAGCTCAACACGGTATACAAGGCTATCCATTCATTGTGAGTATGGCCCACTGCTCTGTATTGGTGTACTTGCTTCCCACCTACTTCTTTTGAGGGCATCAAAAACAAGGTCCTTTCACATCCTTGGTCCTTCAGGACACGAGTATATTCCCAGAGAATGTCACTCTCCCTCCCACTGGCAGAAGTTGGAGGGCTCTATTTTATACAAGCTCACAGCTGCCTTTGCTCCAACTACCCTCTCATACCTTTGCCCTCCCGAGCCAGCTCAGGTCATTTGCATTCCTCAAGAAAACCTCACCTGCTCACTCTCCCAAAGTCCACATTAGTTTCCCAACAGCATTCCGGATCGTTTGTCCCAATATTCTACCGATTGTGAAAGTCTCCCTGTGACCGGTAAACTTGAACAGTTTACCGTTGTCTCGTCCTCACTTAATCAGTCTATCAAATGCATTGCCAATAATTACTTCAGCCACTTAAAAAGTTATGGGTAGATGTGGATGAGACTTGGTGGACAGGTTGGGTGTGTGACAAAGACGAACGGATTCGATTTTGATCCAGATCTGGATCCGGATACTATAATTTACGAAGTAATTCTTCACCATTGAGTGATGGGGCAAAAAACGACATGTAGCACAATATCTCAAAAAGTATTAGATGGATTTGGACAAAATTTGGTGGACATGTTGGGTGTGTGACAAGGACGATTCAATTTGATTTTGGTGAATATTCAGATGCAGATCTGGCCTATCAATAGGATACAAAACATAAACTGTTCAGTTTGGCAAAGGTATGTGCTCAATCGAGTGCTGTTCGAGTTAACTCATGCACTCAGCCATGCATATCCACAATCTATTTTATAAATACTGGTTCCCTCCCATTATGTTATTCTCTGGGCCATTGTTACTCTCCTTTCCTCTTTGTGTGTGCCTACCCCCACCCCCACAAACCAACCATCCATCCATCGGAACCATGCTCTGTGCAGCGCATTGGTGCTGCCTAAGCAGTCTCCTTGGCTATTGGACACAATCCTGGACGGGTCGCCACTCTGACACAGTACACCAGCATGGTGGCACTCATTTTGCTGACTTCGGAAGGATGACAGGCATAGTCAACCCCACCTCGTATTAATTCAACAGCCGAGTGGGATTTGAACTCAGGATCCTAGGATCCCAAGCTCACCACCCTAACCATTAAGTCAACACCAGGCAATTGCTGGTTAAACTGAAGACTCCCTCCACCCCCCCTTCACCCAATACCCTTTTGTAATCTGTAAACTTGCTGCCTTTTGTCGTTTAGCTCCTCCATGAGCCGAGACCCTTGTCTTGAAACAAACATTAGATGATTAATCTGATGGTCTATTTTACAATTCTGCATTTCTTTTAGAAATCATTTTGGAATTAGGTCTAATTGATCCACTATTATTTTTGGACAATGTACTCACTGTAATCATGTTAAACAGCAAAATAAAGCAAATGTTATATTAAACATATGTAATTTTATGAAGTTTAAGATTTCCTCCCAAGCGTTGATTTGCCATTTTGAATATTTTTATGTGCAATCAAAATAATAATTTTCACCTAAACAAGTGCTTTCTGTTTGTGACTCAATTTGCTTATATCTTTAATGAACAATATGGAGTGGTGTGACAGGAGGAGCAAGATTCACCAAAGCACATCAATGTCTGTACAGAAACACCCACACATCTTTCTATTCACTGCCTTCTCTACACCTGACACCACTGGATATTTATCTTTGTGATAAAAGCTCTATTCTGGGAAACCTCATGCAGAGGAAGCTGATTAGCAGGCACAAATGCAGGACATATATTACAAAAGCCACGACTTCAGAAATAAGACTATTTATGTAAAAGGTTAACTTGAATGCGAAATAGAATGGTTCCAAAATACTAACAAAACCATACTTTTCTTTCCATGAATTCTCAATAAAAGCCAAAAAATTGGAATAATAGTCATCTTAAATATAAATATGAAAGAATTCTTCTAAAGACTCATTCTACCACATGAATAAATAACGTCCAGCATGTCTTCAGCCAGTCTTTAAGTCGTGGAGCTTCTGTGCAATGTTCTCCAGCTCCATCTCCATGATCTCAATTTCTGACAGGTCCTTATCCTGGAAAGAGACGGAGCAAGAAGTGGAAAACTACACAGCTCTCTGACGAGCAAGCTACCAACTTGAGCTTTTTTGCCAACAGCTCGGTGAGAAAAAAATTACTCCAATAAAATTGATCTTTTGATTGCTTTGAAACTATATTATTCACAGGTGTAGATGAAGCAGTACACTGCCTGGTCAAAAAATATAAAAAATAGGGGTGAGTTTAATGGTGACCAGCACACCCTTTTTGTATCCTAAGTCAAAGCTCATGGAAGAGCTAGAACACAGAATGGATCAGGACACAACAGAACAAAAGGAACAGGAGAGAGAGACGCAGATGGGGGGACAACTGGGTTAGGGGACAAAATAAAAGGAGAAAAAAAATTAAAATGAGCATTTTTATAGCCATTTTTTCCTGCTGTGCAGGGGTTGGGATTTTTCTTGAGGCAATGTTTTATGGCCGGATGCCCTTCCTGACGCCAACCCTGGTCGCCTCTTACGACACACAGGGATATGGTACACCTATTCTAACCAGGGCATACACCGGGACCAGTACACTGGTACTCATTTTGACGACCTCGGAAGGATGACAGGCTGAGTAAACCCCCTGGTGTTAATTCAGCAGCCAACGGGGCTTGAACTCAGGACCCTGGGATCCCAGATCCCAAGCCGCCACCCTAACCACTAAGCCAACACCAGGCTTAAAATAAAGGGAGAATTGGACAAATAAGTGATGTGAGTATGAATGAGGGGTATGGGAACGTGGGATTGACAATATGTATGCAGAAGCAAACTCTCAGGAAAGAAAAACTGGAAACTTTGAAAGAGGCAGGGTTGGGGGTAGGGGGGTGTTAATGGGGGTAGAAAAAAAAATCATAGTTTTGGATTGGGGATGATCTGAGATAGTGCTCTTGAAAAGCTGGAGGGGAAGAATAAGATTTAAGAGAATGTGGAAGTTGGTTCCACAGGTGGGGAAAAAGGAGGAACAAATGAGTGGAGGTGAGCAGTGATTCTGAATTTTGGGAGTTTCACCAGAAGGGGGATGCCAGTCTCCTTTGCAGTGAATGGCACTTCAACATGTTGTTGCATGCATTCTACAAGACAATATATGATGTTTGTAACCATTCAACCATCATTAGCAAAGCTCTGAAGGTTTGACTTGTTATTAATGCTTTGCTTTCCTGAGTAGCTGTCTGCAACATTGTCATTCTACAAACAGGTGAGATGCTTTTTCGACACAATCATAGAAGAGTCAAGTGAAAGATGGTAAAACGGCAGCAAACTCAGTTGGGGCAGTGTGACTACGTATGCATAAAATAAGGAAAGGAATGAACCAACAGGGAAATGGGATAGAGAGGAGGGGAGGAAACACAATAGCCTGCAAGTTAGATGGCTGTTTTGGGTAAGATTGATGGGGGTGGAAAAGATTGAAATGACCAACTCTTGATGGACAATTTGGTAAGTTCCACACTGAATCGCATTAATGGATGAACTGGCTGTGGCATCTACCATCATTTTCTTGTGAAGCTGAGATCCTACTTCCTAGTCGTTCCATTGCGGAGTCACACAGCAACGTTGATGAATAATGTGATATTAAATTTGCATACTCTTTACATATACTCAAACATTGTTTGATGTCAATATTGATTCCAACTTTATTTCAGCCAGACAGTTGATTAAATTACATCATGCGTTCATTTTGAAAAGATTCTTTTCCCCAAAATTATTTTTCTGCTGGAGCTTCTTTCACTACAATAATAACTAGCATCCGTTGAAGACAAAGTCTTCGATATCCCCCGCCATAGTAAATGAGGATTAACAAACTTATATTCCCTAAGCGTGTGCAATATGTATGTGAAGTTTCCCCTTGATCTGACCAGCCGTTCTGGAGAAGAAGATGTTTGAGGGTTTTAGGGTAAATTCAATATGGCCGCCAAACCATGTGACCTATCAATTAGAAATTAACAAACTTCTGAAAGGATGTCTTGGGGAA
Source organism: Eptatretus burgeri (assembly GCF_056783735.1). Classification (NCBI taxonomy): domain Eukaryota; kingdom Metazoa; phylum Chordata; class Myxini; order Myxiniformes; family Myxinidae; genus Eptatretus; species Eptatretus burgeri. The sequence continues at coordinate 56,842,342 of NC_140962.1, forward strand.
AAGGTATATGAAATTTTGTCTAAATCTGTCCAGCCGTTCTGCAGAAGATTTTAAAAATTAATTTTCAATCCAAGATGGCTGACGAACCATGTGACCTATGACATCATAAATTTACATTCTGCCTCCAATCCTGGAGTGGAATACGTGTGTGAAGTTTCGTGTTAATCGGATGAGGTGTGTTTTTCTATCCAAGATGGCCGCCAAACCATGTGACTTGTGACGTCATAATTTTTACTATGTATGCAGACATGATGGAAGATGATAGTTGCAAATTTTCGCTTTGTTAGGTTATGTGATTCCAGAGAAAACATTATTTAATATTTTTATTGAATCCAACATGGCTGCCAAACCACGTGACCTATCAATTACAAAATACCAATATGCACCAGTTCACCACTTGCTTGATATGTGTACCAAATTTCGTAAATATATCTTGAGGGGATTTGTAGTTAAGCTCCAGAAACGAAATGTGACGGATGGACGGAACCCATTTCTATATCCCCCGCCAACTTCGTTGCTTGGCGGGGGAATAATAACTGTACACCGCTCCTTCCCAATTCCATATCAAGGTGATGCATTATGTCATTGCCGGGCGCTGAAGGAAGAGAGTACTCAGTTTTTACTCTGTTTGCTTTGTTTGTTTGTTTGTCCGGGTGATATCTCAGCCATCCTTTGATCTAGCAAGATGAAATTTGAGGACAAATATGAAGAATTGCTTTGACAAAAAAGGTATTTTTATTTTTTGATTAATCAACTGATTGATTAATTAATTAATTAATTATTATCGATTTATTAATACCTTATTTATTTTCATTCTCATCTGGGCAATATCTCAGGCACCTTTTGAGCTTTGAAACTGATATTTGGACATGACAGTGACCAAGTGATTTGGCTATAAGAGGTATTTTTGATTTATTGATTAATCAATTAATTATTCATTTTTCAATGAATTACTTAGTTTTCAAAAAGTTACAGATTCAGATGAAACAGTGGTGGTTTTGTTATGCTATTAGGCAATTGTTCAAGAAATTATTTTTTTAGAATTATTATTTATTTATTTTAATTATGCAAGTAATCAGTGAATCAATCAATTATTGTATACCACTCTCTCCCAATTCTCCCTCCATGTGTCATAAGGCGGCATCGCCGGGCAGCGAAGGCACCCCGGCAATGTCGCACGCTGGAGGATTTGTTATTTATTTATTTGGCATGAGGCCGGTGGACTTTGAATGTACCTCTACTGGCTTTTATTTTTATTATTAATACCCAGCCAATAATGCTTCTACTTTTATCCTAACAGTTGTTTTTAACACTAAAATGAAGCCTCATAATTAACAATTGCTCCTGTAGTTGAAAATTTGAGTGATGTCACCAGGAAACTTCATGTTCTACATGACTGATTGGTTGGTATAAAAAATGGGAGGTAGCATGGTTAAATTATAATAGCACTCTACGACGTCGCAACATCTCCAGATATGCCTCCACCCACGTTATTACATCATTATACTTTCTTTTACCATTTTATTTAAAACCCTGAACCCAGATTCAAAATACTGAAAAATTCTGGCTGCCAGACCATGCATCTCATCAGCTTGAAATATAAAACACATTTCCTATGACTATTAGAACATAATTGCAAAGTTTCATGTCGATTTATGAAGCGGTTCAAGAGATTTTTTTTCAAAGATTTTCGTTCAATCCAAAGTGGCTTCCAGACCTTGTGACCAATGAATTATGCATGAACACCCTGGTATCCCCAAGGCTTGGGAAACGTGGATGAAGTTTCCCCTAGATCTGTCAAGCCATTTTGGAGAAGAAGGTTATTAAAGGTTTATTCTTCAAAAAACATAGCTGCCAAACCATGTGACCTCTGATGTCATACATAGAGAACTTCTCGTTCCTCATGGATAGGTGATCAACTGATCGTACCTGTAACGTTTCACATCGATCTGTTCAGATGTTTTCGAGAAGATTTTTGAAGGTTTTTATGTTAAAAACAATGACTGCCAAACCACTTGACTGATGTCATCATTCCCACCCCCCCCCCCCAATACAATTTAGCACTAGATGACCCACAAAAAATTTCATACTGATCAGATAAAGTGTTCGATGTATGCCATTATGATGACACAATGAAGCCACCTATGACATCATCAAAAAAATCACTTCTTTTCCACGGGGGGGAGGACTTGACATGTGCCAGTTTAATTTTTTCATGGAACAGTTTTGGAGATACAGAGGTCCTAAATTTTTCGGTTTTTCCAAAATCGCTGCTACACCACGTGACCTATGACGTCATAATTACCATTAAAATATTCTGCACGAGTAGTCACTCCTATGCTGAAAATTTCATCTCAATCTGCCAAAGCAGTTGCGGAGAAAAACACAAGTTCTGTGAGGACAAACAAACAGACCCAAATGCAATACTCTGTCCTTCGGCGAGGGTAATAAAGATTTGATTTGACAGACACACACTCACCTCAAATGAGTTCTTGAAGTTTCTAGCATTCTGCTGCAGATTTGTTTCTCGTTGCCTGTTTCTCTTCATCTCTTGCATCTCCTTCTCCAGCTCCTCCTCAGAAGCCTCACTCTCACTCTCAGTAGAACGCTCCTGGTGCTTGTCAGAATCCTGAAACTTCCCTTTCAGGTCAAATTGCTCAGTTTCTTCATCACTTGTGCTTTCGTCCATTCGCTTTTCTACACCTTTGGGCCACGGCAGGTGCTCTAGCTTTTGACTAAGACCTCTGGCAGCACTTCCTAATTTCAGGTTCAAAAGGGCTTTCTCTGCTTCATCACCTTGCTTGTCTTCTGAGCTTATCTCGTGGGTCTGTTCGTGGTGTTTGGCTTTAAGGATTGTCTCGTAATCTGGGAATTCTTCGAAGCTTTCATGCTGTCCTTTATAACCATTGCTTGAATGCGTCTCACCTTCCATTTTGTGGTTAAATTCTTTGCGATTTTCATGTCTTTCTACATCACCTTTGGGATGGTCGTCAAATCCATAATCGTCATGCTGCTCATTTGATCGCTTTTCATCCTGATCATGTCTTTGGAAGTGGTCATGGTCTATATCTTCACTTTCTTTGTTTAAAGAGAGGGCTTTCTTCTTCAAGTCTGCATGTTTGGTATTGCCTGTATTTTTTGTCTTGCCCATCACGACTCTTCTTGTACCCTCATAAAAATCATGTTTCTTATTTTGATCGCCATCTTTGGTATATTTGTTCATCATTCTTTTCACCTCCTCACGAGTCAGGTCTTCGTCTCTCACTTTTCCATCATAGCCATCTTCCCCACTGTTTTTGGTGTCTCGGCTGTCCTGTTCTGCTCCGCCATTGAAATAGTCCTTATCGAGCACTCTCTTATCTTCTTTAATTGAATCTGAAAAGGTTGATTCACACCAGTAAGTGCAACAAATTAAAGAGCAGCTATTTTGTGACAGTGGAAACGAACATTTTTATGTTGACATTTTCCATTGAAACTTTACATGGCACATTTGAGAATAGTGTTTTTCCAATATTCTGTTCCTGATAAAATTGGAAAATGATGAATATTCATGAATAGTTTCATTTTTAGACGAGTTTGGAGATAAATTTTATATGTGCCATTTTGCTCAAACTAACAGCCAAACCCTTTGTTCATCACAAGCCGAGAGATCAAGATCATTTTGGTTGGTGATGACTGAGTATTTGCGGTGAGTCACAATTTGATTCACATGTAAAATATATAAACGTTCAATGGCTAATGTATGATGCCATATCTGGCTGGTATGTTTATGGAACTAATTAGAATCATTTTATAGCAACAGCAACAATACATTCTCGAGCAATAGCAGATCATGATCCATGGCCTTGGGCACTTAAAGTCTTACGAAACAATGGCTGCAAATAATTTGGCGATGTACAAATTGCGACAATATTACACAGTTGACAACTTCATTTAATGCAAGAAAGTAGCATGTGATAAAGCTGGACCACATCACAATCTGACAAAAGCAGGAAAACAGATGGTGCTTCATGAACAACAAGATAGTTCATAAAACACCTTACCCCACACAGTGTTATAGTGTACAATTCAATTTAAATGAAATAATGATGGGAAAGATCGTATAAAAAAATTCCGGAAGTTTAGCACCGTTGATGTTTAGCGCTTATTTTCGGAAGTTTAACACCACCTTATTTAACATGTCCAAGTACTGCTAAACGGAATGGTTTCGAAAGCGTCAAACATGCAATTTATGTTCCACAGTATTCAAGTATATAATTCAATTGAAATAAAAGAGAGACCTTTGAAGGTCGGAGAAAGAAAACTGGAGGTTTACCGCTGTAGATGGTCACCAAATTTTAGAGTAGATGTTTTATACACCACCTTATTTGACATGTTACATTAGTTATTCATGTCTGTTGTTTGAGTCCTTTATGATGTCCTTAAAAATAGAACGTTTCCTGTTTGGAATGATTTCCAATTTTGTTTGACTGCCAGGCAGGCAGACAGAATAAACACATCACCTCCGTGTTTACAGGAAGCGGGGCGGTTTGGCATTTATAATATGAAATAGGCAACGCCGAGAAACGAACGAAACATGGTGGGTAAGACAGGTTCTTCTTCTTCATTTATGATGGATGGACGGATGGAAGGACATACCAAATATTGAAGTGGCTTCAACACTTAAAAATTATCTCACTCCTCTGCGCACGTGCGATCGGGACAAATTCAGAGCCAAAGTACTGCTAAACTACAGGTTGGTGTTCCGATTCATGTTCAAAATATAGTATTAAATTGAAATGAAGTTGTTAATCTCTCATATACTGATGTTTGTAGACACACAGACAGACAGACAGAAGTGAACCAATTGCTTAACCCTGCTTTTTGCTTTGCATGCGCGGGGTAACAATGTGACAGTAAGATACGAGTCCAAACAAGAAAAAGAGCAATCCGAGATTGCATACCCTCGCCAGGACTTGTTTTGTGTGGTGTTTGTGTAGTTATGTGTGGTGTATTTTGTATGGCATTTATGTGCTGGTGTGTTATGTAATTAATAAGAGACATAATTAGAACTGCCACTTGATAACTGCTAGCAGTGATGAGCGGGTACCAAAACATTCCACTGTGATGCAACCCCACTTTGATTGGACACCTGACCCTGACCAATGACGTTTTTTAAAATTATTATTCAATTGAATTTACAATGGGATTAAAATAAATTCAATTCAAATCAAATTGAAGACCAAATAAGTACAGTGCTGCATTGGAGTCATCAGAAGGAACCCAAACAAGCAAAAAGCAAAAATGAAGTCAACAGGAGGAACCCGGAGAGGATTCACATTTCAGCTGCTACTCCTCTACCCTCGAACCCATCCAGGCACAGCCAAGTGAGCCTTATTCAAAAAAAAAATACATATACATATACTCGCGATACCCGTGCACATGCACGGGATAGCAGTACAACATAGCTGGTAGCAGACAACAGACCATACACGGGGAATGACAAAAATACGCATTGTGCGAAATGCAAGTGGTACTACGCCAAGACTTCCCAAACATTGTCGGCATGTCCGCTAAGTGCCACAGCAATTTCATAGGGATCGTGTGACGGCGAGCCGAGTTTTTAGTGTGCAAGCTTGGTATTATAATAGAGATATATCAAAAAAAAATAACCCAGATCAAAAAAATAAAATAATTCTGGCTGCCAGACCATGTGTCCGATCAAGTTGAAATTTAAAACATGTATTCCACATCACCACTAGATCATAATTGTGAAGTTTAATATCGATTGATTAAGCGGTTCCAGAGAAAACATTTAATATTTTTCTTCAATCCAATATGGCTGCCAAACCATGTGACCTATCAATAATTATTTTACAAAATTGGACACCCATGGCTTGGGGACCATTTGTGTGAAGTTTCCCCTCGCTCTGTCCAGCCATTCTGGAGAAGATTATTTATAGGTTTTTGGGTAAATCCAATATGGCTGCCAAACCTTGTGACCTACGACATCACATTTGTAAACATTTTGTTCCTCATGGATAGGCAGTCATACGTGTAAAGTTTCGCCTCAATCCGTTCAGCCACTTCAGAGAAGAAGATTTTCGAAGGTTTTTATTTTTTAACAATATGGCTGCCGAATCACATGACCGCTGACATAGTGAATTTTTTTTTTCTGTGGACCATTTTATCCCTAGATCCATCCTTCCATTGGGACCACACTCTGTATTGAGCATTGGTGCTGCCGAAGCAGTCTCCTGGGCTAGTGGACAGAATCCTGGACGGGCCGCCACTCCGACGCAGGATACTCGAATGGCTGAATCATCCCAGCAAGCTGGTATTCATTTTGCCAACCTCTGAAGGATGACAGGCTGAGTCAACCCCACCTGGTATAAATTCAACAGCTGAGCGAGATTTGAATTCAGGTCCCAAGCCCACCATTAAGCCAACACCAGACATATCCCGAGATGACCATCGATCTTTTTCATACTGATCAGATGTAGCATTCTACATATGCAACTATGATGTCATAAAATCATCACACTTATTCCCCATGTGGTTGCTTGCCATGTGCCAAGTTTCAAATTTTTACCTTGGTACGATTTCACAGATAGAGGTCCAAAGTTTTTTTCAACATGGCTACCACACCACATTACACATGACGTCGTAATTATCATTGAAACGTTCTACATGAGTTGTGGCACCTATGGTGATAATTTCATCTCAATCCGACAAGCGGTTGCGCAGAAAAACACGAAAGTTCTTTGCGGACAAACAGACAAACAAACAAGAAGACGTCGTGCAGAGCACGATACTTGCAAACTCCAAAAAACAAATTTGACGTCAAAAATAATTGGTGGTTCAATTCAATGACCAAACACACAACTCTTCTTCAAATTTCAAGTCAATCGGATGAAAATTGAGGATTTTAGAAATACCCATGCCCATGTTTAGGCCCATGTTGACCTTAAAAATAATTAGCTCGTTGAATCCATTAACCTGAAATATAAATCCTCTTCAAATTCAAGTCAATCGGATGAAAATTGAGGAATTTAGAAATACCACCTAATTTGTTGACCTTGGGCCTATGTTGACCTTTTGACCTCAAAAACAATCAGCTTCTTCCCTATGACAAACTCTACCATGTGGTGAAGATCGGTTTAAAATTGTGATCTGTAGGCGTCAAACAGACAGAATAACAATATCGACGAACCAAAATACTTGAAAAAATCTTCGATTTTGCAAGTAACAAAGACAAACGAACCCAAATACAATACCCTCTCATTTGGTGAGGGTAACAAAGGCAAATGTGTCACACCCAGAAGACAACACACAATCCTGTATAATTTGCAAAAAATAAAAATAATTTGAATGTATTGCGCAAAGTTTGAATAATTTGCAACTTTTCAGTTACTTTTGCTGAAAAGTATTTTCCTTCATCGACTTTGTAAACCATTCACTGTTTTACACATTGCAGTCAGGTAGGTTGCCTCATACATTCAAACAATACATGCTCTATACACACTTTATATAGACATACCATTGGGAATTTGATGGCTTTGCATGATAGCTTTGAGGTATGCGCACATGCCTAGCCTTGAGCTATCGAGCCAAGCTCGGTATGAATCTTGACACAGCTAGAAATATTCACCCTGGTGTTTCACATACAGGCGATGCCTAAAAGTGTGCATCATCCATCACAAGGGCGTTAAGCCGGAGTACTCGTCTGCCACACACTGATGCTGTTGGTAGATGTTAAAGATCCCATGCTGTCTTTCCTGAAGAGAAGGTAAGTTATCGCTGGCACATTGAAACAAATTTCAAATTCCTGCCACAGTCGAACATCAGACCTGGCCATGTAGTCTAAGAAAGGCAGGCCAGAACTGATCGCCTGGCCGACTTCACATGGTGGGAATAATTGGGGCTCTGAAGAAATGGGGAGGAGTTAAGGAATCTGGTGGGAAAAGTAGAAAACAATTATAATTTAGATATATATCGCTAGCTATCGTGTGCAGCCTGTGGCTGCTAATTGCATCATTTTCTGGGAGCACGGCTGTGCCACTGATAAAATGCCCTCTATTACCAGTACACTGGCACTCATTTTGCTGACCTCGGAAGGATGACAGGCTGAGTCAACCCCATCTGGTGTTAATTAAATGGCAAACAAGGGATCAACCTTAAGACCCGAAGATCTTAATCAATTGGAAAACCAAGAAGGAACCCTATGAAGTAAAGAGCAAAGATAGTCATTAGGAGGAACATGGCTAGGATTGGGGTTTCAGCCACTACTCCTCTACCCTCAAACATCCAAATGAGGCTTCCAGAAAGATTTCTGCAAGAATTCACTTCTACTTAGAGAGATAGATAATGAAAGAGAGGAACAGAGAGTAAAAGGGATGAAAGAGAAGAAAAAGCAACAATTACAATGAACAAGTGGTGCCAGGCACAACAAATCCCAACCATTTATCACAAATATGCATTTTTCACTATAAGAATGGGTAGGATTATAAGTGACAAATAGAATAAGGTTCACTATAAGCTGAGTTTGAAGTAAATCAGATCATTTTTGACGAAGTTATGAGCGAAAAACGATTTTGATCTTTTCGTGACCTTGACCTTGACCTTTGATCCAATTGGACCCAAAAGTTAATGGGGTCGTCCAAGGTTCATTGCCCACCTGTGGATTAAATTGGATAGTGTTTGCTAAAGCCATTTTGCCGTAAAGTTGCTAACAGACAGACAGACAAACAAACAGACAAAAACCGGACGATTACAATATCCCGCTCCCTCCCTCCGGGGGGGTGGGATAATAATTAAAGAGAACTGTTTAAAAAAAATATTATATATATATATATATATATATATATATATATATATATATATATATATATATATATATATATCCAACACCAGGTTATTTTAGATATATGAAATGTATAATCAATTATAAACATTCCTCCAAGATAAGGGGCAAGAACTGCTACTCTATTGGTTTGTCAGGAAAAATATAATGGCAAAAAATATACATAATTGATTCATCTTTTTGTTTTACTTTATGCATCATTTGGTGGAAATCTCTCAATCAAGTTTATGCTAAGGGATATCTCATTATTTGAGCTAAAATGGCAGCATTTGGACTCCTCTTTTTTTCTTTACCTTGCCAATTACTACAACTTTGATTTACTCCATCACCCGCCCCCCCCTCTTCCCCATGCATATGTAACTTTTAGGTGGTCTCTTTCCTGATGCTTATCCCGCACCTGGTGCAGAACCCCCAAGGCGTGAACCCAGATCATCCTTATGTTGGAGCAGATTCTGTATTCTCGAGTCTGCAGATGAACACATTTGGAAACACGGCAAAGCATTACAAATAAACAAAAGGACAACACAATATGTTCGATGTAAACCAATAAAAAAATTAAAAGAAGCCAAAAAAGGCCCCATATACTTGTTCTGACCCAATTCCTAACTGACCGACTGCTTTCTAGATAATACAAATTTTCTAAACACAGTAAGAGTATTGTTCAAACAAGATTGAGGAAAAGCAATTTGTATGATAAGGATAACTTATAAGAAATTTTTTTGATTCGTTTTTAAGAATTTTAAAATAAAAAGTATTTCGGAAGACAATGAAGTATTCACACCAGACAATGTATTCATTCATGATTGTTGTTAACAAGCTAATCTTCATGCTGTTTTTGTTCTACGTTTCAAGGAGTTTGTAAGTTGACAAAAAGCATGACATTGAGAATTGGTTGATCTCGGTCCCAAGGAGAAACATGCCTGTATGGCTTGTGGGAAAGGTTGTATATCTATCAGGACCATAACGCCGAGTGCAGCAAATCAAATGTGCCACTTTTAGGATTCATTTCATTGTCCTGACAGATGTGATCGGAAGGAATAAACTTTACTTCATTACTTTCATTGCTTGAGGAAGAATACCGCTTCCATCTCTGCATTTTTGCTGGAAGGCATAAAAGCACATCTAATATGTATCCACCCTCTAGCTGCTTCTCCGAGGAGCGACAAGGTTGCACTCAAGCTTAGTTGGTGACCGTGTCTGGCAAACTTGTAAAGAAGTGAACTTGCATTCAATGGGACAGAGAGACTCTTGCAGATGAAGTTAATGACCATTCACTACAAATTTATAAGCATGAAGACAAACAATCTACTAAATCCAACACCGTATCAGGATAATAAAGTGTGCGATATGATCCAAGACGAGAGAAAGGATCTGAGAATCGAGAAATGTTGCACCCTCTCTTCCTGTGCTCTGTCCACCCGAGATTTCTGCAGTCCACCATCAACTTCCTTATGCTGAAACTACCTAAAATCCAGAATCACTGCTCACCTCCACTCCTTCATTCCTCTTTTTCCCTCACATGTGCAACCAACGTCCACATTCTCTTCAATCTCATTACTCCCTCAAGGTCTTCAAGACAGCTGTTCACTAACATCTCAGATCATCCCCCATCCAAAACCTTGATCTTTTATACCCCTTTTAACCCTCCCAAGCCCACCCCTTTGAAAATTTCCAGTTTTTCCTTCATGAGCGTTTGCTTCTCTGTCCATCTTGTCCACCCTGCGTATCTTTCCCTACCTCTCATTCCCTTATTGATCCGTCTCCCTCTTATTTTGTCCCTCAAACCTGCTGTTGGTGTGCTTCCTACCTGTCTTTCTGTTGTTGCGTAACGTCCTGATCCGAGATCCGTTATATGTTCTAACTCCTCCACAGGCCTCGACTTTGGATAAGAACAAATTCCAAATGCATTTTCCATTGACATGGTTGCCACTATTTGGAATTTTTGTTGGAAACTATTTGGACATGTTGTGCAAAGTTAAAAGTGAAAGAGTGAGGACACACAACCAAAGGTTGGCAGCCATTGTGCAGGCTTGATGGGCCAAATTCAGTGGAACATAATCATTCATCTGAACAAGACGTCTCTCTTGCCTTGAAGAAGGGCTAACATCCGAGAAATCCTTTCACCTTTCTCGTGACCGTGAGCGCAGCTCTCTCAACATATGGTCGTCCATTTCTTTGAGAGTAATTATTGGCTGTGCAGCTTGTGCATGTGCCAAGATACAATACACATACCACAGTCACCTCACATAAACTCCATTTTATATCACTCAATTTTTTTTCCTCTTGGTGATGGAAAAGGGATTTGACCTTACTTTCTCGTTAATCCTCACAACATTGTGTCGTTGGCATGTTTCAATCTCAATTTATTTATGCACACTGCTTCCAATCAAACTAACAACTGGGAACACAATGTGCTGCCATTACCATGTACTGCAATTGCTCGAACCTCTAAAAGCAGCATTTCAAATCACACGATGAGCCATTTGCCAATCGTTTTGAAAAAAAAAAAATGACGATAGCCATTGGCATCATCTCCATATTAGATATGCAAAATTGTGAATTCTAACCCTCTTTCCCGATGCTGCCTCTTTTTATCCATCCCTCACCACACTACCCCTACATCTTCCCAACTCCCCTCAACTTTACTATTCTCTCCACTGTCCTCCTCAATTTCCCTAGCCCCTCACCATAACCACTTTCATCCATGGCAATGACTGCCCTGTGGAGATATTTTATTATTCGACGTCACTTACAAATAACCGCTCCTCCCCCTCTTTCACATAAGTAATATACAGCATTAGTATGGCCCTTTAATATTAGTGGTTGTAATTTGCCATAGGTAGAAGCAATACAGAAAATACTTTCCCCTCTGAGTTATTCTGCAAAAAAGATAGTGTATTTATTTAAAATGGCTCAAACTTTAGTTTTAAGTTTTTAACTTCAACATTCATTATATTATTTATATAACCTTTTAACTGTGTACACTAAGGCTGGCAGTATGGCCGAGAGGTACGCACACTCACCTGTACGCAGTGTAGCCTGGGTTTGAATCCCGACCCAGGTATATCCTGTTATCTTGGTGTTTCCCAGGCAGGGTGATTCATTAATGTGTGTGCCGTCCCTCGGATGGACGTTAAACTGAGCGTTTCATCTCTTGGCATCCGTTGGTGGACGCTAAAGATATGACAGTTTCCTTTGTTAAGAGAAGACGAGCTATTGCCAGCACCATTGACAAGTTACATATTCCTTTTATAATCTACAGAGGGTGCTGCTTCCGTGGCACAGTCGCACCCTCAGCAAATTATGCTACCCTGCAGCCTTGTGCTGCTTACGAAAGAAAATAAAAAATGTATACACTATTTCTCATAAATCCTCAATTCTGACAAGTTGCTAAAACGGCAGAGCCTGGTACTTATGACGACCGATATATCAATGCTGTGTTGTAAAATCATCAGATAACGTGATATCCGGTGAAGACATTCCAGACACGTAAGCACAATTTGCATTAAAAAGATTGTGGGTGGGGAACTGGAGGGGTTAAAAATGAATTGTTAATGAAAGAATGATGATTAGAGAAAATGCAGAGTTAGCCTTCGCAGTGGTGTTGAGGTACAAGGATGTGCGACCTTCGCCAAGGAGCCGCTGGCATTCCCAATGATGGGCGGTCTCGGTTTGCTCTCCAAGCACGTTGGAAAGGACTTCCAGCACACATCTCATCAACTGTTAAACAGGACACGTGAACAGGTCATATTATAGTGAGGGTAGAGACATGACCACTGCACTGATGTGAGCGATGAACGCCGTCACATTTTAAACATGCAACATGTCATTTAATCGTGGGCTGGCAGTATAGTTTAGAGGTTTGTGCACTCACCTTTGAGCTGTCTTTCCTGGCGAAGAATTGCCACTGACCTGTAAGCCATCACCCTGGTGTTTCGCAGCCAGAGCGAGACATAAGTGTGCATCGTCCATCAGAAGGACGTTAAGCGTAAGGATTCATCTGCCAGCACTATTAAAACTTCCACTGTCTTTCATGAAGAGTATGCTCGTTATCACCGACACCCTGTAAAAATTCCAAGTTCCTGCCCTGACTTACTGCTGGGAAGGCAATGGCAAACCACCCAGCGTAACCCTTGTCAAAAGACTGCTCTGGCAGCCCTGATGTTCTGTAAAGAGTATGACACATTGCTAAGGATGATTATGTCATTTAATAATCAATTTTCTGAGCTTTTTGTCCCAATAACCCAGACAGCAAACCAAGGGTGGCTAGGTATTGGCCCAATAGCATGTTGACGGTCGACAAAATAACAGTTCTGGCCCATTACCGCTGTCTGCTTGAGAAATTGCATTCCATGACTAATATGAGCCCTTCTCGATATTTAGTACAACCTGCAATATGCACAGATCATTGTGGGCTGTGTTTTCGGTTGCAGGCAACTTTCATTCTCCAATTTTATTGTGTTTCCATCTGCAATTGACAGTGAATGATTTGGCCTCTACTCATTACTGAAAGTGCCTCAAGTGTTGCTGTGCAGCCCAAATAGTAAAACTGCAGCATGGAAGCTTTCAGGGAAGGCATCGTGTTTCTGACTTAGGAATGCTTGTCACATCATCACCGTCATATGTGTTTTTGCACAGCTCAAATCGAGAACTACTCTCGAACAATGTGTACAAGCAGAGAGACAGATCTGGTTGTACACTCTTATGTCGCAGAAATGATCACCCCCAGCAGGCCATGACTTCAATGTGGTGCAGAAGGTCTCAGCGTGCATGTACGTTTTGGATCATGTTGATGCATGTGCTGCATTGTAATACCGTAACAAAATATCGAACCTCAAGCAGATACATGTACACAAGGAAATACAAGAGCATCAAAGTTGAATACACCAATAAACTTGCCTTGTCATCTCCTTTACCAACAGGCACAGCAATTCCTACACAGAACAAAGGCCAAGATGTGTTAATTAATTCATAGATAGTAATAATAATAATAATAATAATACAAATATTGCTATTATTTTAATAAGCATCATTATCCTCGACAAGAATACAGTAGAATACGAGTGCAACTTTTGCACTTTGAATCAATAACAAGGGGGGTTAACAACATCATACACAAAGGTCGTTATCAGGGTGAGTTAGTGCTGGAAATTATATCTTTAGTGAAAGCGTAATGTGTAGAATGGTTCATGTGAAATAATCAATCGTTGTAGTTAAATGGTCAATCCAGAGTAGTCGTGAAAGAAACAATAAATTTGGATACTGTATACAATCGCTTGGTCGGCATAACAGGTTTGATCCAATTACTTTGCGAGGGATTTGACATTTGTTGGACTAATATTTCTGCGAATGTACGGCCCGTCGAGCAAATTGATGTTTACACGGAACAGAGAAGCGAAGCAATTGGCTTTCAGAGGCATCTCATCTGCACTGCACCATAAAGGACTCGCTAACCTTGACTGTGTACGTCCTGCACATCCACTTGGACTTTAAATTGGGAGAGGACTGGCTCGAATGTCTGAGTTGTGCAGATTTTCTATCATACTCGATCAAGTATGTGAAGACTCATTGCAACAACCCTCCTCCCTTGGTTGAATTTTTTTTTTAGTACAATATAATTCAGCACTGCGTTGCAGTACAATGTGCTGAAGAATATCTAGTGTGTGGTTCAGGCCATTGCACTTGCAATGGAGTGTGACATGTTTTGTGATTCATCTGCACACTTATACAAGCCGAGATGCAGTAAGGTTCATTAAAAAAAAAAAACCAAGCTCTTATTCAATTTATGGTGGTTGCATCATATCAAATGCGTAAAAAGAAACAGTCCGCGGACAAGACTGACCGTGCGAGTATTAAATGCATAAAAGTATGTTATCAACACCTTGCAAGGGAAAAGTGAGGAAACGACGAAGGGCTCTAGGCCAGGAAAGCGCCATGTGCAGTGCTTACCGCAGCAGGTGCAGAGGAAGAAGCAGAGGATCAAGAGCACGTTCATGGCTATGGATAATCTAAATGGGAGGGGAAGAGAAAATTCAATCGCTTGCAAGTGAAGGTGGACACGAATGAAGGGAAAAAGAACAAAATGCCGACGTGCCGTGCTTCGTAAACGGGGAATATTTAAGAGCGCTGGGAAGTGAAGGGAGTGCGGTGACCAGCAGGCAATGGAGCTGGACACGTCGGGAAGCGCTTTAAATGCGCTCTCCGGTATTGGAGGGGGAGGGGAGCAGAGCACGTCACTACCCGTGTGTTATGCATACGGAGCAGATGCAGAGGAAAATAAGCAAATTAAACCTTTTTGTTTTGTTTTTTTTTTTCATTCGCATTTCCTTTCTACGTCCATTGTTAACCCTTGCAAGGTTTTAGAAAACGAGTTTAGCTCCGCTTCCCCAAAATCTGATTTGAGAATGGATTCGATGAAATTGGGATGCTGAGGTGGTTTTAACAATACGGTGTTGAGCCATTGTCCACACCAGCGGTGCGCACGCTGGTCGGCATTTTAGAAGAAATGATCGCGTCCATGACAATCCCAAAGGTGTCAAATGAGCTCGCACCCCTACCAATGTTTACACTCGTCACTGCGCACAACAAAATTTTATCACGACATACTTTGGTCGCCTGGTCAGCTCCAAAGAGAGGATGTGATGCAGTTTTGAATGGTGGAATAGGTTTGGAGTTGCTGTTGTAAAGTGAGCGATGAACAACTATAATCGAATGTCCTATACGAAGGCAAGTTGATGAAAGCCTGTAAATCTGATGCCAGGTTCCTCCAATACAGTATTTGCAAGGCTAATGCAGATGAGATTATGTGGAACCAAGACCACAGCAACTGGAAGTATATAATTTTTAAAAAAAATCTCTGCACCCATGAATAGAAAGCTTCAGGAGTATTTGACGACAGTTATGGGGCTAGTCGGATGACCGAGAGGTTTTCACACTCGACTTCCATCTGTCTCGCCTTGGTTCGCCCATATCTCAGACCACCAATAAATATCATCCTGGTATCTCGCAGGCATGGCAAGGCATCAATGTGTGTGCCGTCCCTCTGATGGATGTTGAACTGGGCATCCCATCTGCCAGCATTACTTGCTGGACGTTAGAGATCCAACGGAGTCCTTCACAAAGATTAGGTGAGCTATCACCGGCACCATGAACAAATTACTAATTCTGGCTCTGACCAACATGGGGCACAGCATCAGTGGCATAGCTGCGCTCCCAGCAACGATGCAACCAGCAGCCACAGGCAGTGTTGAGTGAATGAATGAACACAGTTATGATGCCGGGGAAATGTATCACCTATTCTGCTGGTACTACAATAAAACAAGAGCTTGAAGTGAAATAAATGTTTCGATTATCTCCATCCTTGTTTATCATGTTGCAAGGATTTTCTTTTTCCTGCAAGATGGTGACAGCTGGCCTCCATAGCTCATTGAAGTTCCTGTTGAGGAATCTTTTGATTTTCATCGAGATAATCCTGGGACCATCCATTTGGGTGGCTCTTTGTCTGGGTTAATTGCCCTCACTTGTTTATCGAGTTCATTTCACTGGGGCTCAATGTCGGTAAACTCACTGGTAAAGCATAAAAAGGTATCGATCCAGAGGCAGTCTTTTTTTTTTTTCCTGCCACAGTCCTCCTTTATCTTACACATATCTCGATTTTGCCTTTATCTTACAGTCTTCAGCTTTGTCCACCATTCCAACTGTGATTGAATTCCGTTGTTCCGACGCCTCTGCTGGCGATATTCAAGCTCAGCTGTGCATTCCAACTCGTGGTGCACAGATCAAGCATGATTTTACCGACCTGCTGGATCCATTCATGAAAACTCATAAAAAGTCTCACTTGCATGGGTGCCAAATACTCAACCATTCCTTCGCTAGGAGCATGGCAAATCTTTGTGAGACACATTACCAAATGCTTTGCAATTGCCAGCCAGCACTCTTTTCTAAATTGGTTATAAATATAGTTAAAGCAGACATAGCCTTCGATATAAATATTCAGCAAAATATTATGAAAGGTAGGACTCATCAAGGCGTAACGATGATATTTTTCACCAGAAAACTATCATGCTTTAAGTAATACATACCTTGCAGGACCTAAAGAAGTGTTGCCACCCTTTTAGGAGCTAAACCACTGCGTCAACACCGAAGGTTAACCTTTCATCAAACAAACTCCTGTTCAGTTACGACTGGAAGGGAAAGGGGTTGTTTAAAAAAAAAAAAAAACATAAATGTCGTTGTAAGATCAACATCATTGCAAAAGAGTTTTTAATCAATCGCCTAAACATTTATTGCAGTCCAATAATGTCATGAAATATAAATGGTCAACATAATCTTTGCACTCTTAAAACAAAACAGTAGATGAAAAGGATGCAGATTTAGTTTAAATTTTGCACTAAAATATCCATCAAGTCATCTGAGATGCCTGGAACAGCGTTTGCAGAACCTGAGCACTCCACTGTCCTCGACCACGTGCAAGAGATCCTACTCCGCTTAAGGAAAGGCTGCATCGAGGGGTCGTGCAAGGCATGCCTGGCCATCAGGGCACAGCGTAGACCATATGGCTGTTCATCATGAGCTCGTAACTTCTGGATCTGTTGCACCATTGCTGCGTCCATTTTCTGCCTTTCATGATCGAGCACGGTCGTAGGTTTGATCTCCAGATTTACAAAGAAAGCTTGAATGCGTTCTCTCAGATTCTTATCTTGTTCTGTTTCTGAACAATACTGCTCAGATGAAGATTCCATCTCTTCTGGAAGGATGTTTTCAGGTCTTGGCATTGCAGGAAGGTCATATTCCAGTTTCTCAACCCCATGGCTTGGCTGGGTTTCTGTGGTGAAAAGCAAAAACAAAGATTGATATATTTTGAGAAATTATTCCACAGTTTATTTTGCTTGATTCAGAAATGACCAAGTTATGTAATATTGCTGCAAAGATAACTTGTCGTGCTCCTTCATCAATGACACCATGCTAGATTTACAATTGACTGATTACCAGCAGAACACCTTTAAACATCCACCCATCGGGACCATACTCTGTGCAGAGCATTGGTGCTGCCGAAGCAGTCTCCTGGACTATTGGGCACAATCATGGACGGATCACCACTCCGACGCAGGATACTTCAAATGGCTCAATCATCCCAACAACCTGGTAATCATTTTGTCGGCCTCGGAAGGATGACAGGCTGAGTCAATGCCACGTGGTATTAATTCAACAGCTGAGCAGGATTTGAACACAGGAGCCTAGGATCCCAAGCCCACCACCCTAACATTAAGCCAACACCAGGCATACCTTTAAACAGCTGATTATCAAAGGAGTTTTGGGGTCTTTCATAACAAACAAATGGGCCATGGTGATGTCACAGGGAATGCTTTGCATAGGAGGTCCAAACCTCATAAAGAAAACCCCCAATATCGTAATACAACCATCCATTGGGACCAGACTCTGTGCAGAGCGTTGGTGCTGTTTAAGCAGTCTGCTTGGCTGTTGGGTACAATCTTTGACGGGTCGCCACTCTGACACAGTATACCAGCAAGCTGGCACTCATTTTGCCAACCTCAGAAGGATGACAGGCAGAGTCAACCCCACCTGGTAGTATTTCAACAGCCAAGGGAGATTGGAAATCAGGATTCTAGGATCCCAAGGCCATCACCCTAACCATGAAGCCAACACCAGGCATAATATCGTAATACTACCATCCGATGTTCCATCGAGCTGCCTAATGGCTCATCTAACATTTGTGGAGTAGAAAACGTGAATTACATTAGTTTCCAAAGCCTCACAGACCTTCGGGATTATTTTAAATCCAGAGCTGCCAGGTTTATGATGCCAACACATAATAGCCAAAAAAAAAAGGTGCGAATCAGAATTTCATAAAATATAGCTGAATAAAATGCTTGTTTTGTTTAAAGACTACAAAATCCAATATTTATTGGAAATTTAGCACTCTGCATAAAAAGGTGCAAAAACAGATCCCTGCAACTACAGACCTATCGGCATTCTCCCAATCATCAGCAAGGTTATGGAATCCATCATCCCTTCAGACATTAAATCCTTCCTCTTCTCCAAAGGCTTGATTTCCGATCAGCAATTTGTTTTCAGACCAGGTCACTCTACCCTGGACATGCTGCTTCTGCTCTCCCAACAATGGATAGAGGTACTCAATGCCGGACATGAAATCAGAGCCGTATCCCTAGACATATGGCGTGCTTTTGATACAGTCTGGCACCCTGCCCTGCTCACCAAACTCTCTTTGGCAGTTGGGAAATCAGTCAATTGCTTGTAAGTTAAGGCTATAGCTTCAAATAAAATAGGTTTTGTAAGTACTTTCCAGTACATCATTGTCTGTGTTTGTGTGTGTGTGGCTGTGTGTGTGTGTGTGTGTGTGTGTGTGTGTGTGTGTGTATATGTGTGTGTGTTTGTGTGTGTGTGTTTGTGTGTGTATGTTTGTGTGTGTGTGTGTGTGTGTGTGTGTGTGTGTGTGTGTGTGTGTGTGTGTGTGTGTGTGTGTGTGTGTTGTTATGTCTGGCTTCCTTCTTAGGACTATGGTGCGGTAATTGCTCTTTATTTTGATTCCAATGGTATCCAACGACATCTCCACT
This sequence comes from Eptatretus burgeri, assembly GCF_056783735.1. NCBI lineage: Eukaryota > Metazoa > Chordata > Myxini > Myxiniformes > Myxinidae > Eptatretus > Eptatretus burgeri. The sequence goes on from NC_140962.1 coordinate 56,861,779, forward strand.
CATGGCTTGCAGACTTCCTCTATTGTCGCAGTCAACTGTCTTCCTCTTCCTGTCCAGGCTGGAGTTCCTCAAAGGAGTGTTCTCAGCCCTGTGCTTTTTCTGGTTTTCATCAATGATCTCTTTGACCCTCTGGAAAATCCTCTTTATCTCTTTGCTGATGACTCCACCCTCTGCCAAACCATCTGTCATCTCTTAGATCGGCAAGCGGCAGCTTCTTCACTCTCTACAGGTCTGGATAAACTCACAAGCTGGTCCAACACTTGGAGCATGTCTTTCAATCCTGAAAAATCTCACACTCTCATTATATCTCTCCGAAAGGACCATCTGGAAACCCCTCCCCCCCATCTAATTTCTCAACAGTCCTCTTGAAGAAATCCTTTCATTCAAGCTTCTGAGTCTCACCATCTGACATGATGTTTCCTGGGAAAGCCACATCTCCAAGCTGGCCTCCAAAGCCAGTCACTGACTGGGCATCCTCCATCATGCAAAGTCCTTCCTTAGCACACCTGAGCTCCTGACCACATACAAAGCTTTCATCCGCAGCCTGATGGAGTGCTCCCTCCTCACACCTTTCTCAGATTCACGCTGTGGAAACCAAGGCATTTAGGATCATCATCTCCCATGATGAAGCTGAGTCTTTGGGTTGCTCACTCTCTCACTGCAGGCAGGTCGGTGGTCTTTCTGTCCTTTGTCGTCTCCTCTCAGCTCCCCCCCGCTCTGTCTCTGATCTGCCCCCACCCCACCCCTCCCCCATATTTCCGCAGAGCACTCAAGGTCCGCCAGCAACCCCCTTCTGGTGAAACAACCAAAATCAAGACTCAGTGTTCACCTTCACTCTTTCATTCCTCTTTTTCCCACCTCTGGAACAAACTCCCACACTCTTTTCAATCCCACTCTTCCATCCAGGTCTTCAAAGCAGCTGTTCACCACCATCTCTTATCTTCCCCCATCCAAAACCATGATGTCTTCTACCCCTGTTAATCCACCACAAACCTACCTCCTTCAAATTCCCTGCTTTCCTTCCTGAAAGTCCCTGTAGTGTCCATCTTTTTCACCCCGTTTTACCCACCCCATCCCTCTCCCTTGCTCCCTTTTTTGTACGTTCTATGTGTTAGATATTATAAGAGCCTCGACATTGTGTACAAAAAAATTTAGATTGTATGGAGCAGGGAAACAAAACATAACACACAGAGAGAAGTTGTACAAACAGATGGAAAATGTGTGGTTTTGCGCCCAAAAGAAGTAATATCCCCTCCCATTTTAAAAGAAATATTCTATACTTATAAAGGCAAGTCCAATTAAAGGCATCATTTGAAATTAAACATGTGTCAAATGTCAGGTTCAAATAGTTTCAAATGTTAACCATTCATGTTAGAGGCTGTATGACATCTATTGCTCGACATGTGGCATGTTCGCAAACAAGTCTCGCATCAGGCAGTGCTGAACACAAAGACAAATCTGCCCTTTATTGGAATACTCGGTTTTTATGTTTGTCCGTCTGTCCGATCCTGTATATTCTGAGAATGGAACATTATAGGGCCACTGAACTAGGCATAATGGGGACCCCATGGGGAGTATCATTGGTTGGGGGTGGGGTGAGATCTTTGTAATGGGGACTTACGTGATCACAATCAAATTTCACTTGCCCAATGGGGAGTAAAATAGGGGGCAGATATTTTAAGGGGGTGGGGGGGGAGATCTCTATAATCGGGGTCCTACTATTCACAGCTCTCTGGGATGCAGTGCTTCAAAAAAACGATCTCCAACCTTGTGTAGCAAGTATCTTCTTGACTTTGAAACAATGTGTAAATTAATTTTGTAACACTTTCTTTGACATATTGAATACAGTAAACCCTTAAATATCACGGTTTTGATCAATCATGGCAATCCCTTTATGTACTGATTGAGTTGTCACGGATCTTAATTTGGACCAATCGTGGTTTTTATGCTCAGCTGTGATTATCATCTCACACCACGAGGCCTTCGCACACGTTACATTGTTAATGCAATGGCACTGAAGCGTAAAACGATAGACAAAAGTAAATCCAAATTCTCATCCAGAAAAATCTTAAACTTCATATATCTGATCTACGACCCAATGTGAATCTTCTTCTTCTTCTTCTTCTTTCGGCTGCTCCCGTTGGGGGTCGCCACAGCGGATCATCCGTTATGATCCGCATAATGATTTGGCACAAGTTTTACGCCGGATGCCCTTCCTGACGCAACCCTGGTCACCTCTTACGACACAGGGATAGGGTACACCTATTTTAACCGGGGCATACACCGGGCCCAGTACACTGGTACTCATTTTGCCGACCTCGGAAGGATGACAGGCTGAGTCAACCCCCTGGTGTTATACGACTTGGTATATGTACATATACAAACACATACATACATTTATGCAGTATATATGTATATGGTTTGATATATATATATATATATATATATATATATATATATATATATATATATATATATATATATATATATATATATATATATATATACACATATATTAATTCAGTGGCCCAACGGGGCTTGAACTCAGGACCTTTTGGGTCCCAAGCCGCTGCCCTAACCACTGCGCCAACACCAGGCTACGACCCAATGTGAATGTAGAGTAAAATTAATGACGGCATTGGTCATGTGGTCTGGTGGTCATATTGGATTTAAAATAAAAACGTAAGAAAAATCTTCTCCGGAACCACTTAACAGATCGATGTGAAACTTCATACATATTCATCAACTAGCCATGGGAGAAATATTTCATATTCACCTTCTTTGATGCAATTTAGCATTAATATGCACAAAAGTGGTCGTTAAATATCCTAATAATTAATCAATAAAGCTATGGACAATGGCAATTTTTGTGACATATAATAGGGTGCATGGATGATAAAGTGTATGGGTCATAATAGCAATGGACCAAAATAATAGCATGTTCAGTTAATGATGGTATTTTTGTTGAGAATTAGCGTGAGGCAGGACTATGCGCTCTACCAAGTGCCATTGTAGTTTACTTAAGCAGTTTGTTTTACATGCATTTAAAAAGGCTGTTAATTTACAATAATAAACACATATGATATGACTGTTGTCACTGATAATTTGATGAATTTACCCAAAAGTGTATATGAATATCATTGGAATAACCCAAACTTTTGCACAGTACTGTATATTTATATATGTACTTTTTCTGCCTAAATTATTTGATATTCATTCTCACAGGGTCAAAAATGGAAGACCTGTCACACAAATCACACTCATACATGCAGACAGACTCTCAACAATACAGGACTTGACCTCAGGCAAACAGTCGGTGACCTTTGAGGAATTTTATCCACTTCATAAAGCACTTTAAGAAATATTTTGGGAAAGAGCATGCTTTTTGAACTCATGTCTCTCCATGGTTGTAAACCAGCTGTTTGGCGAGTTTTTGGGATTGAAAGGCCGAATCCTCGATTTATTGACGGTTCCCAGATGATGATCTCGATCAGCGATTCCAAACCTGTCGTCTGTGATCTAGATGTCCTTTGGAAACCAACCTCTGCCTGTCTGTGTCTGTGTCTGTGTCTGTGTCTGTGTCTCTGTCTCTGTCTCTCTCTCTCTCTCTCTCTCTCTCTCTCTCTCTCTCGCCCCCCTGCTGGCTGTTGGTGAGTCGAGTGGAGTGTCATGGCGGCTGTGCTGTCTTGGTGAGCTGTGATCTGCCCTGTTTTTTCACCTTTCAATCCCCTTTCGCCTCGTTTTTTTCACCTCCTTTCCTTTGTTTCCTTATACGCATCGTTATTTGTACCCCCACCCTCCCCTCTTCGTTAGACCTCATGCTTCGGCCTTCCGTCGCGCCGTCACCCCACCCCACCCCACCCATCTGTCCTTGTTATTTCACGGTTTGCCCTTCGATTCATCTCTTCCCCTCCCCTCCCCATCCCCCTGTTTTCTCCTGGCATACTTTTTTCTCAGAGATAGAGAGAGAGAGAAAAAGCCCACAGCTTCTTTGTGAATAGCTTTTAGTTGGCGGCCCATCCCGGCCTTTCAACTGATCGTTTTTTCTTCATTAACCTCCGCCATCGAAGATCAGAGGTTACTGTTTTCACCCGTCTGTTTGTTATCTTGCCAAAGCAAGATATGTTACTCGATCGGTTTGTTTGGTTTTTTGTTTATATATTTATATATTTGTCTGTTACAATTGATTTTCAACTTTCAACTTGCTCTCTAAGTCACAGTTCTAAAGCAATGGCTCTCAAACTTGACACGTATACTCGTGAGTGCAATAGCTTTCGACGTCCAGAATTTCGAATGTCAAGGTCAAAGGTCAAGGTCACCAGAAGGTCAAGCATCAAAATCAACGAAACCCTTAGCTTTTGAGTAAATTTCATCGGATCATCTCCAAACTTGGTGGATATATAGCATATCGATAGGCGCTCAGCTGATTAGTTTTTGGTGGCGATCGGCCTTGACCTTCATGGTTAGCGCCTAAGGTCGAAGTTGACCTTCATGAAGGTCATTTTTAAATCTTTGACTAACAATATCGAGTAGTACCTCAAATTGAAGCCCGAGAAGAGTGTTTCTCAGATATATAAAAATTTCGTCGTTATGACATCATTTGATGACGTCATGACAAAAAAACTGATTTTTCATAAAAAAATGAAACTCTCAAATCAAGGTCTTTTGGCAAGATAACCTTTGGCCTAAGGCCAAGGAACGCTTTTTATTGGTTTGTTTGTTTGTTTGTGAACAGTATTAAGGAAAAACTCCTCGACGGATTTCGACAAAACTTGGTGAGGGGATTAGGTATGGTCCAAGGATCATGCCATTAGATTTTGGACTTGGTCCAAAATCCAATATGGCCGCTATGGCGGCCATTTTGAAAAAATATTTTAATTTTTTTTTTTGCATTTCTGCATGTTTTAAGTGATTTCCAACCCCCCCCCCCCACCCAAAAAACATTGTTGGAGAAAAAAAAATTGCAACTTTTTTTTCAACAAAATTGATTTTTTTTTTTGCATTTCTACATGTTTTAAGTGATTTCCAACAAAAAACATGCCAATATTATAATTGCGGCTGATTTTGGAACTTCAGGTGGATATACCCACGTAAAATCAATTTCTGTCTCAAGGAATCTAGTTATGATGAATGAATTGAGTATGTAAAAGTTAAAAGTAAAAGGGAAAGTTGCAAACTATAACTCTGTGAGCACTGTTGACGTCAAATTGAATGAATAGGATATCGGGTTCACTTGAGTGAACTATCAGTATTGGCGGCGGAGGTTTTGCACTCTACCGAGTGCTCCCCCTCGAGTTGTAGCTGTGTTCATTTCCTTTGGAAACCTGTCTCAGCTCGTATTTAATTACTGCACAGCACCAATCACCCCTCCTCCCCCTTCCTAAATATGACTTCGTATTCCCGTTAAGCGGCATTTGAAGCATTAACTCGAAAACATGGCGTCGTCTGCGTCCCGCCCGACGACGTCATTATCGAGGATCTCGTTATCGCTACAGGAAACATAGTCGGTACTGATAAAGTTCGTGCAGCCTCGCGAATGAACAAACGTGTGGTTATCTTCGTGTCTTTAGACAGAACTGGTTCACAAAATTGTATCGACCGGACTATCAACAGATGACGGACATTTCGTGCTCGTCTCACCTCTCGACACACCGGCCGTGAAGGTCATGATCTCGAATGCTCCTCCTTTCCTGAAGAATCAGATGCTGATCTCCGAACTATCTCATTATGGTACTGTGGTTTCTCAAATCGCTATGTTACCTTTACGTAGCCAGGACGATCGGATGAAGCATGTGATGTCTTTTTGGAGAGAAGTTTATGTGGTACTTCCTCCCTCGAAGCTGAAAGAACCTTGGACATTGTTTTAAAACTCAAAATTGATAATCATGATTACCAAGTCTACGTAACCACTGACACCTTGAAATGTTTCGAATGTGGTAATTTTGTACACTTGAAACGATCTTGCCCAAAGGCTACCTCGTCAAACAATGAAGCAAACCTCGTCAACAAGAATACGTCTTCTTCTTCTTCCTCGACTGTGAAGAAAGCGAATCCTGTGTCCGGTAATAACGCCCAGTCCTCCCAGTCCGATAGTCCAAACAGCAAAACAAATGTTTGGGATGGTTTCACCATCATTTCATCAAGGAAGAGAAAGACTTTACCTGATGGTCGCTTAACCCAGAAGAAGGCAGGATTTACAAATGAGGAATCTGTCGGTAATGTTCCTGCAGTAGTGACTGACGCCACTCTACAATGCTTGCCCGGAATGGACCCGGTACCTACGGCCAACAAGTTCAACCTACTTGCCGGTGAGGACATAGACGTCTCCCTGACAAAGACCGCTTTACCTGCTATCGCAGTAAATAAAACTTTTTCACTCTTTAAAAACTCTCCCATTGGAAAGTCCATTTACGGTGATACACAGACGACTCATGATGAACCTGCTGTCACTTCGGTAAATGTTAACCCTGAATCCTTGTCAGCAGGAAATAGTGAAACAAATGTTAACCCTAAATCCTTGTCAGCAGGAAATAGCGAAGAAAATGTTAACCCTGTTACTGCTCCCATCTCATCACATGGTGAAGCTGGAAATGCAGGAAATATTAAAATGGATGTTTTACGAGAGACCCCCAAAGTACTGTATACCTCCACGCCGTTGGAGGTCGATAACACCGTTACGGTCGAGGGAAGCGATATCGCTGCATCCGCTGATGGTGTTTCCGTTTCATCAACTCCCCCGATCATTTCCGTTACTTCACCAGGAGATGTTCCCACAATGGAAGAGCACATAGACGTGGTAACCAGTACAGATCCGTGTATCAATACTGACGACAGTATCGATATGCAGGACAGCACAAGCTTGTGTGACTCGGAAACTAAAACCGACTCTGACGAATCTGACCTGGGGGAACCAAACAGAAACAGTTAGGTGGAAACGGTGGAGAAGCTGACCAGTCAAGGTCCTACCCCCCCCCCCGAACAAATAAGACTCTTCTTACAAAATACATACAGGAAACGCAATATAAACCTGACGGAATACTTTCTAGATCTACCGTCCTTCCTCGAGTGTGCTCAGGCTATCGTACGTAAGCCTGACTTATTCGGTTTCCACCAGACACACTGTCACTGCTTTAAAAAATTGATTGCCAAGGAGAAAAGGGATCCTAATCAATTATCCCACTTCTGATATTATTGTTAGAAGCTATTATTTTCCTCATGGCCAGTTTCAAGATTGGAACAATAAATGTTAATGGTGGTGGGAGTCCGCTCTGCAAGATCCAAATTAAACAGTTGGTAGAGGTCAACGGTCTCAACATAGCTTTGTTACAAGAGACCCATGCTGTCCGATCTGTTCAGGCTCAGTGGCGACTATTTATGGACAAGGAATGTTTCTTCAGTAACAACTCCTCGTCGAAGGCAGGCATCATGTTTGTCTTAGGGAAACTTTTCCATCCGTCCTGCCTTAAATTTATGAGTATTATTGATGGACACCTTGCCTCCGTGACCTTCTCTATCGATCAGGTCAAGTTCACAATTCTCAATGTGTACGCTCCAAGCAAAAATGACGAGCGGATCTCCTTTTTTGCCGAACTGAGAAAATTCCTGCAAACACTGGATTTGCAGACTTGTCTAATTATTGGTGGCGATTTTAACTGTACTGTTAAAGCTTCATGTGACCGGAATGGGCCGGAACCCCAACCATGTTCCGCAAAACTTTTTGCAAACATCATTGCGAAATATAATCTTCATGATATTTGGTGTGTGCAGCACCCTTCTGATCGATCTTACACATGGTGTCATTGTTTAAACAACCACATCTCACTTGCGAGACTTGATCGCATCTATGTAAATTCTCATTTATTACATGGAGTTTATAAATCCGATATCGTGCCTTCTGATTTCTCTGACCATTCCCTAGCTCGAGTCTTTATTCAACTCTCTAAACCATGTCCAGGGAGCTCTCATTGGAAATTCAATAACAGTTTACTAGAAAACCTCAACTTCATTCAGGCCTTTGAATCCTTCTGGACGGCTCTCCTAGAGCAGAAGTTAAGCTGTTCCGTTAACCCGCTGATATGGTGGGATTTAGTAAAAACCCAAATTAAAGGTTTCTGTCAACAGTATCAGTTTTTCTCAACAAGCGCTGACCATGAGGTGAAGAAAATATTACAGTTAGAGATTTTACAACTCCGAGTCATCGGACAAAATAATAGTAACATAAAAAACCTCAACTGAGAAACAGTCCTTATTAAAGGAAATAACCGAGTGGAATGCACGTGGTGCCTTAGTTCGGATGAGGGTGCGACACCTGAATGAGGCAGACGTACCAACCAAGTACTTCTTTTCCTTAGAGAAACGTCTTCCCAGGAAACAGCTTTCTCAGCTGCGATTAGCAGATTCATCCATTACCTTTACTCAATCAGAAATCAAACTTTTCGTGAAGGAATACTTTTCGAAAATATATTCAATGGAACAAATAAATTCTGTCAGTGTCGCCTCTATCTCCGTAGGCCTGCCAGTGTTGTGTGCAGATGGGCGCTCCCAACTGGAAAGACCCATCACCTTGGATGAACTTGGCACTGCCCTGCACGGCCTTGCCATTGGGAAAGCACCTGGATTGGATGGACTTACAACTGAATTTTACAAGAAGTTTTGGCACTTATTGGGTTCAGAACTCATAAAGACCTTGAACGCAAGCTGCCAGCTTGGAGAGCTACCTCGGAGTTGCCGACGAGCTCTTCTTACCCTCATCCCAAAAAAGGGAGACGTGTTGTGTATTGGAAATTGGCGTCCTATCTCCCTTTTATGTACGGACTACAAGATATTTTCAAAAGCCCTGGCATCGTGACTTACTTCTCATTTATCCTCGTTGGAGGAAGACCAATGTTACTGTGTCCCAAAACGTTCCATCTATAACAACATCTCCCTTGTGAGAGACATCATTGAAATATGCAAGGAAAACCCGAAAGATTTAGGACTTCTTCTCCTTGATCAGGAGAAGGCCTTTGACCGTGTTGACCATCGGTACCTTTTCGAAGTACTTGAGCGGTTTGGACTTGGTTCGACATTCATCTCTTATATTAAAATACTATATAATAATATTTATAGTGTGCTAAAGATAAACAATGAACTTGTTGCACCTTTGTCTGTTAACAGGGGAATTAGACAAGGTTGCCCTCTTTCTGGGTTGCTTTATGCTCTCTCCATCGAACCCCAACTGGTTTATTTTGCGCTGTGGACTAACAGGGTTTAGTTTGTCCCAGCTTGAACGGCCCATCAAGGTACTGGCATACGCCGATGATGTGTGTATTCGTACAAGATATCAATGACATTAACATCGTTCATTGTTGTTTGTCCTTATTTGAAAAGGCTTCATCAGCCAAACTAAATTGGAACAAAACGAGTGCCCTTTGGCTCGGTCCATTGTGCCACTTGGCGCCAAGACTTCCTGCTCCACTGTCATGGGCCAATGATGGTGTGAAATACCTTGGAGTGTTCTTAGGCAATAATACCACAGTAGCAAAGAATTGGGCTGGTCTGCTTGAGTTTGTTGAGGGTAAACTGCAAAAATGGAAAGGTCTGATCACACAACTGTCATACCGTGGAAGGGTCTTGGTCATCAACACACTGATGGCCTCTACCTTATGGCACAGGTTCTTCGTGCTGCATCCTCCAGCAGTGTTGCTTCAACAGCTCCAGAAGTGCTTTGTGTCCTTTTTCTGGGACGGAAAACACTGGCTGCGACCTGGGGTCCTCAGTTTACCACTGACCGATGGAGGACAAGGCCTGGTCGTCATAAAGAGCCGACTAATGGCCTTTCGACTCTCGGTTGCTTTTCGCATGCTATACACGTGACCCTCTCCACCATGGGTCAACGTCGCTCATCACCTTTTGCAACAGGCTGGGAGGCTAGGCTATGACCACTCTCTTTTCCTGATGGACCTTTCCAAAATCGACACATCCCCCCTCTCTGGTTTCTATCATTGCATGCTAAATGCGTGGCAAGCTCTGACAATAACAAGAGCTACACATTCTTACACGAAACAGATGTTTCTGGAAGAACCTTTGTTCTTCAACTCCCTTTTCCATGATATGCCTGCTGATAGGTGTTTTATTCAACACTTTACCGACAAGGGCGTTAAATCTGTCGCAGATCTTCTCAGCCCAAACGGCAGCTGGATCGGAGCTGATGCATTGGCAAGCCTGGTCGGTGTGCGATCCTCTCGAATCGTGGCACCCATATTAGGTAGTGTGCTTTTGACAAACACAGAGCTTGCACCTGCTTGGGAGAAGACCACCAAAGCAATGAACAAAATGCACATCGAATACCTTCTCTCTCAACCTTTCCTGAACTCGTATGTGCTTTTTCTCTTGCCAGCCCTCTTCCTTGTCCCCCTTTTAACGTAGGCTTCAATGGCCTTCCCAAACAAAAAGACCTTTATTTGGGTTGTGTAAAATTTCTTTCGCAACGGCAAATAACACAGCAGAAGGTTCGATGGAGAGACCTCTTACCTTGTTCTCCCCCTTATTTTTCCTTACTGGAAAGGTTTTTATCACCCTCCTGTACCACCATGACATGGTGACCTCCAATGGAGACTAGTACACTGGATCCTTCCTTCTAATCACTTGTTACACCGTTTTTCAAATATGCTTGGAGATGAATGTCCTTTTTGTAAGAAGTCTGAAAACCTTTTTCACATCTATGTTGAATGCCAACGGTTGGCACCCTTATTTATTTTACTTTGGAATTGTTTTGTGAGGTTTGGTTTGATTTTTAACACTTGTGTGTTCATCTACGGATTGGATATCCCACATAAAAATTCCAATGCTGTGTTAGCCAATTTCCTGCTTGCTCAGGCAAAGATGGCAGTATATAAGTCAAGAAAAAGAAAACTTGATGGTGTTGGAGTAAATGATGAAGATGCTTTGTTTTTGTTCCAAAACTTTGTAATAAGTCGTTATGTTAAATTGGATTTTGCTTTCTTTTCAGTAACTGGAAGATTACCGCAGTTCGAATCAAAATGGTGTATACAGGAAGTTATTTGCAAAGTCCGAGAGGAATGTTTATCCTTTTGTGAAATGTTTTGTATATAATCCACCCGATTCATCCTTTCCTTTCTTCAGAAATTGTTTCTTGGTTTTCTAGTTTTCTTTCTTTCTCTGAAATAAAAATGTTGGTGTAGCATGTAAAATCAGATCTGGAGTGAGCTGATTGGAGGGATACAAAAGTCGCTGCACGTACGAGCATGCATACATGCAAGCAGGCCTTTGCCAGGTCGATAGTGTGGGTTTTAAATGCTCTCACCTGGTTTTATATAGAACCCAGTGGTTAAAAATAAAATGTTGCTGTCTGGGCACATTTTATGACCCTTCCCTTCCCCTCCTGCTGCCTGCCCTTCACCTCATCCTGCCTTCGCTTCCCCTCCCCTCCCTTCACACTGCCTTCCCTTCCCCTCCCCTTACACTGCCTTCCCTTCCACTCCCCTTGCAATGTCCTCCCTTCCCCCTCCCCTCATGCTTACCTTATCCCAAACCCCTTCCCCTCTATACTCTTCACTTCCCCTGACATCTTTGGGTGGTCTCCACTTGCTGTATTAATGTGCTGTTTTTGTGTACCCAATTTTTTTTCAATCCTGTACTACCTCCCCACAAGTCCCCCAACCAAGCACAAGTCCATAACCCCATTCTCCTCATGCTCACCTCCTCCCAAACCCACTCCAAACTTCACCTCTCCTCTCTCCACCATCCTCCTCGCTCCCATCCCCCTCCCAGAGTACAGGGTGTACGAGCAGCAAATTTGATTGGTCATAATGATGTAAAATGCTGTAATATTTTGTCTAAGTACTGATGAGTGGAAACATTTTGAAAGTGTCAAAAAAGCGATTTGGATTCTCCAGTGCTCAATGATATAATTCAATTGAAATAAAATAAAGATTTTAAAGGTTGTAGAAAAAAAAAAATTCAAGGTTTACCACTGTTGATGAAGTATCTTTTACACCACGTTATTTAACATGTCACATTAGTTATTCGTGCCTGTTGTTTGTGTCCTTTTTGACGTCCTTAAAAAAAGACAGCAAATTTTCTGTTTGGAATGATTTTCAATTCTGTTTGACGGCCCGACAGGCAGACAGACTAAAAAAAATCTTATCTCACTCTACGCATGCAAGATCAGGAGGAATTAATGTCAGGATAAATTCATTCAGATCAGGACAAATTATGCTAAACTACATATTCGTTTTCCAATTGGATGGTCCAACTTGTGTTCAAAATAAAACACATTTAATTGAAATCAGGTTGTTCGTCAATCATAAACTGACATTTGTAGACATACATACACAGACAGACAGAGACAAACAGAAGTGATCCAGTTGCTTAATCCTGCTTTTTGCTTTGCGTGCACGGGGTAACAACCACTATATATAAATGAATAAATTTACCAGCAGATACACATGTGCATGTAATATTGTAAGTCTCGATGAAACAGACAAGCAAATTGCCAATGTCTCCAGTAGTAAACTTAATTAACCTCCAAAGGGTAAAATAGACAGCTGGCAATTTCCTACATCTGTTTTCACCAACAGGAAGAAAGAAATCCTGGTAATAGGTAATGTTTGGGGATATTTAGATCTTTTTCCTTTCTCTATTGCCCAGCCAGGGCCTCCAAAAGTCTTACAGAGAGATAATTAGTAATAAATACATGCCACATAAGTCAAGCAGCTTTACGCAGATAGTAAGTTGGCAATAAAGACAAGCTAGTTTTAATATCCTGACCAGTGAGTTTTATGAGATTTTCAGGACCGATAATCCCAAGCCGAAGCTTTGCATTACGTGACCTGCATTAAAAATGGTTAATAAACTCTTTCGACAGAACAGATTACAAATGAAATTGTCCAATCTTAAATATATATATATATATATATATATATATATATATATATATATATATATATATATATATATATATATATATATATATATATATATTCCATGTGGTGCTTTGTGTACATTCGTGATTGGGTTTGCACAAACAAGAAGGTAACCAGCAATAAATTGGTTATATTGGCTTAGAAGTGAAGTGCTCGAGTATGGTAGAGGGTTCAGGAGCCTTGACAAAACAAAAGGTGACATGTCCAGTCTTAGTTTCAGTATTTACCACCTGCCTAGCCCTGCCGAGCAGTCATAAGAGAATGGTGCACACTAATTTTAGCAGGGCTCCAAGTACTGTATATGAGCCAAAAAAAAGCCTTCTGCCAAGTTGGATGAACAGAGAAAAGCAAGCATGTTAACTCAAAATATCTTTAAATATTCAAAGCCTTATGTTCATTTTCAACTGGTGGCACAAAAAAAAAACCCACTAGAGTACCATTTTCCAAAAACAATAACAAACATCAGTACAAACACTATCCACTTGTGTGTTTGGCTGAGAAAAAAAATTCAACTTTGACCTACCTTGTCAGCAATCTCTTTGCTCCTCATATCACTCTGAGGGCATCAGATAAACCATGAGCAATCATAGACGGTTTGGAAGGTGAGAGTTTACCACCGATAGACGTGTCACTTTCTCTCAGAACGATTACTCTCTCAATAAGCCTTTATATATAAAAGCCAAAGCTTGTGGAAGAGCTATAACACAGAACTATTCAGGACGCAACAGCACAAAAGGAAAAAGAGAGGGGGGAAACACCAACAGTTGGGCAGAGGGACAAGATATATGGAGACGGACAAACAAGGGATGCCGGTAATGATGGGTCAGTGAATATGAATCGAGTAAGTGAATATGCAGGGGGAAGACAAGATGGATACAGACAGAAGCAAACTCTCAGGAAGGAAAAACTACAAAATTTAGGAGGGGGTGGTTTCACAGGAGAAGAAAAAAAAGAATTCAAGGTTTTGGATCCGAGATGGTGGTGAATAGCAGTCTTGAAGACCTGGAGGGAAGAATGCGATTGAAGAGAGTGTGGAAGTTGGTTCCACAGGCAGGAAAAAAAAAGGAACAAATAAGAGGAGGTGAGCAGTGATTCTGGATTGTGGGAGATTCATTAGGAGGTTGCTGGTGGACTGCATGCACCCTGTATAAACCTGGGAGGGACAAAGCACAGAAAGAACAGAGGGGGTAACACCAGAAAGGAGGTGGAAGAAGACAGAGAGACCACTGCAATATCTGCGATGGCAAAATGATAGGCCCATAGATTCAGCTTCATCGTGGGAGCTTCCAATGATCTTGAAGACTTTCATATCCACGGCCTCAAGCTGAGCAAGGTGTGAGGTGGAGGTGCCAAACGAGAGGGGAGAGTATTCCATCAAGCTACAGATTCAGGCCTTGTTGGTAGATAAGAGTTCAAATGTGCCAAGGAAGGGCTTTGCAAGATGCAGGATACCCATTCGGTGACTGGCTCTGTAGGCCAACTTTGAAATATGGTTTGCCCAAGAAAGATCATCGAATGATTCAAATTCTTCGAGAGGATTGTTAAGAAAGTAGATGAGAAGGTTTGCCAGATGGTCCTTTTGGAGAAAGTTAGTGAGAGTGTGAGATTTGTCAGTTTGAGGCAGGGAAGAGCTCTCGGCCCACTGATGCTTATCATGATGATGAACTGGTAAGCAAAAAGGTAAACATGAGGGATATTCATTCTGGGGAGGACGTTGTATGTGGACAATCTTGCTGTTGTGGTAGAGAGAAGGCGAGAGATACAGGAAGTACTGTACTTGGGGAGTGGAAGGAGATATTTTGGAAGTATGGGCTGAAGATGAGCATAGAGAAGATTGAGGTGATGCGAGTCAGGTAGCAGAGAAAATAAATGAATATCAGGTTAGAGGGGAAGGAGATCAGACAGGGAAATAGGTTTGAGTATTTGGGGGTTCATGGTGACTGGGGACGTTAGTCAGAGGCAGAGGTGCGGAGAAGGATTCAGGCTGATGTGAATGCATGGAGGATGGTGGAGGGATTAATGGTAGACAGAAAGATATCATGAACAATGAAAGGGAAGGTTCTGATGTCATGTGTAACGCCGGCCTACCTTTCTGGTTTAGATACAGTGGCACTGACAGAGAGACAACAACAGAGGCTGCAGGTTTGTGAGAACAACTGGGTCAGGAGGATTGTGGACGTGAAGAGGGTGAATAGGTGGAGGATTGATGAATTTAGGGAGGAGATTGGTGTGCAGACAAGCTTGACAGGGAGATTGGTGAAATGCCGGCTGAGATGGCCTTGGCACTTGGTGCGGATGGGGTCGAAGAGAGAATGGCAAAGAGAGCGGATAGTTTGGGAAAGCAAGGTAGAAGGAAAATATGTAGACAGCAGTTAAGATGGGAGGATAGTGTGAGGAGGGATATCACTAAGGTGGGGGTGGTTGGACAGTGAAGCGAGCTGGCTGAGGACAGAGGGAAGTGGAGGAGTATTGTGGTCGAGACGTGGAGGGAAGTTTGCTGCCATTAGACATCACCCCTTACAAAGGGAAAGGAGGAGGAGGAGGAGAAGAAGAGTTTATTGGAGAAAAGGAACAATTTTATGTCAACTGTGATGACGGATTCCATGACCTTGTTGAAGATTGGAAGCAAGCCTATAGGTCAGTAGTTAAGGGGATCAGTTTTTGCACTTTTTTATCTAACTCGTGGGCCCATTGGACCAAATTTTAATCGGTCTTAATGGCCTTGTAGCATCCCTGCCTGCTGTACTGCTTGAATATTAGCTTGCCTTTTTTCAAACGAAGATGTCTTTGAGCCAGGGCAGAGGGGGAGGTGATTATACATTCCTTGTTTATATTTCCAAATGATACTATTGTTATTGTTATTAATATCATTTGTATTAATTAATATATGATTTATTACACTGTTATCATAATTGTTTTTGTTTTTATATCTTGTAATTAGAATGACATGCCGTGGAAGGACCGATTAATCTGCTCCATACACCTTAACATAGCATGCGTTAAAAACATGGTTATTCTTCTGGGTTTTTTGTAGTTATTATGCCTAATAAACTCAGGAAATCATGACGATCATTTTCGTGTGTCACATTCCACATCAGAAAGCTCCAGTAGATCTCTAAAAAAAAAACATCTCTCACACACACACACACACACACACACACACACACACACACACACACACACACACACACACACACACACACACACCTCATCCATTTACCAGTACTGTAGATGCTGTGATGTTGACTGATTTCCAAGCAAATGGAAGATGACCGAGGGCAAATGATAGGGTGATGAGGGCATATAGAGGAAGTGCAAGAGCAGCAGAGCAAGTTTTTAGGACACGTGAGCTGATGCTGTCTGATCCAGTTGTAGAATCAGAGTTGAGGGTTTCCAGAAACTTCTCCACCTGAGCAGTTGAAAAAGACAGAGTCCTGGAGAAGTTGGGTGTGGCTGGGTAGGGTGGGAATAAAGAGCAGGGATTGGGAGAGACAAGATGTGAAAGCAAAGAATTGAGACATTTGGACTTTTCACAAGTGGAGTCAGCTGTGGTGGCATTTGAAGTGAGGGAAAAGATGGAGGTGGAGCATACTCCAGAGACAGACTTCAAAAGTGCCACCAGGTTTTAGAGGAGGGAGACACGTTTGAAAGTTGAGTCATGGGATTGGACAGATGTTGTTTTCTGGCTCTCCTGAAAGTGGGCACACACTTCTTGCAAGCTTCATGGAATGATCTATGGTTGCCTTCGGTTGGATTTGCCTTCCAGAAAGAGAAAGCAAGCTGTTTCAAGGCAAGTGCCTCACCACAGGATTCAGTGTACCATGGTGGGAGGATGGGTATGATAGCTGAAGACGAGATAGGATTAATCTGTGCATATGGGAGGGCAGGTTTCTGTGGAAGTATTCCCAGGATGAGTTAATATCGGGGGGGGGGGTAGATATAAGATACAGTCCTGAAGTGCTGCTTGCAGTCCTGCTAGTTTGCTTGAGTGAACTCACTGGCACTTAAACTGTTCTCTGACAATAGCTCCAGAGATGTTGACCTTCACAAGCAGAGGATCAGATGAACCATTGGGAGCAGCAGAAGAGCTGGAGACATTTTCGGGGAACTTGGTCATCACTAAATCCATAAGGAAGGACTTTCCAATGACAAATCCAGGTAGAAAGTTTGGAAATCGAATCAGTCCTAACGGAGTCACATAAATAATTTTCTAAAGTGCCATGCCAGGTGAGAGGTACCAACCCCCAGCCAATTGGCATGGTGACAATTGGAATCATAACATATGAGAAAAAGAGAGTTTGGATGAGTAGTTAAAAGATGATCCATGTTGTTTCAGAGATGTATATGGAGATGTGACTGTTTGGAAGAGGGTGCAACACAGCCAAACAAGAGGTTGGAGCAGAGGGGAAGTAACTGCCAACAGTACTCTTGAGGTTTGCGAGGTGTAAAAGCAGCACATGGAGAATGCAGTTCTTGATGTACAGTGCGACTCCGCCGCCAGGACGGAGTTCAGGCTGATCAAAATGGAGGATGCAATATAGTCCAGCAGAAATGTGAAAAAGCATGTTGTGGCGTCATTATGAAGTTTTTTGGTTGATTCATCATCTCTGAGCTATCCTGAATCAGACTCAGCCGGGTGCCAGACTCGCACCCTTGAGGAATATTTATTAGAGGCGAAAAACAAAATGGCCACCACCGACTTTCGATAAATTCTGTTGTGGGCTATATCTTCACTTCTAATGCACTGACACACAATTTTGGTGTTTACTACTATGTTTCACGTGACAGACAAGGTAAACGTTGATGATTCTCTCAAGATTGGACGACAACAGATGGCGGAATTTGAATCTGGATGGCCAACAAGCTTCAACAAGACACTAACCAAGAAAGTGACCCTGATGACTTTGACCAAAAAGAGCATCAAGCTGGATGGAAGGTCAGTATATGATACCGAATTGATCTACACCCGAGTCATGGGTCTCCAACAATACAGGGATATTGATATCAAGGATGTTCTCTCTTATGAACTGTCCCCTGTCCCAACCTCCTTGTTTGATGAAAGCGGTGCGATACGGGCTCAGTCAAAAGCAATCCTGAAGACGAAACTCCAAGTTGAGCAATCAAGTCGAATCCAAGGTGTTCCAGATGCTGTCATCATTGATGGATGCGCCACGTTATGGACTATACATTGGCCCACAAATGGTACAGTTGAGGATTATGTGATCAACTTCATGGGAACCATCAAATACCACCTGGAGTGTTGTGACGTATACCTGATTTTCGACAGGTACATCAAAATCAGCACGAAACAAATGAGATCCAGTCGCGCAGGTCATGATTCAAGTGGAAAACATCAACTCAACTTACACACAACACTTCCAGCATAAAAAGTGGTCCTAAATGTAGCCTACAACAAAGTACAACTGATCGATTTGATCTGTCAGTATCTGATGACCCACATTGTGGACAATCACACCAAACTGGTGATCATCGGAAAAGATCCTACACCAGTACAAGTATGGAACAATTCCACTCTCCAGAGACAGGATCCGAAAACACACCATGAAGAAGCAGATGTCATCATCATCCATCACTTAGTTAGAATTGTGTCAGGTGTCAGTGGTGACTCACACATCAAAGTGGTCTGTGATGATACAGATGTCTTTGTCCTGTTGATTCATTTCTACCTCGAGGAAAAGATGACTGTGGATGTCAGCTTGGAGAGTCCGTGTGCTGGGAGGGCGAACGTAGACATTCGCCAAACAGCACTGAGACAAAAAGGCATCACCAAATATCTGCCTGCTGTACATCCTCTGACCGGATTCGATACTGTGTCGTATTTGTTTGGCATTGGAAAGGCCAGAGCGCTGAAGGTACTAATGGGCAGACATCATCCCACCTTACTTGGTCAGCTGGAAGCAGATGAGGAAAAGATGATATCTGAGGCAACTACCTTCATTGCTGCCTGTTATGGTTCCAAAGTCGAAGGTGATATGTCCACACACCGGTATCAGTTGTGGAAGTCTAAGATGGCCAACTCCAAGATTACCTCTGCTCCGAAATTGAAGTCGTTGCCCCCATCACATGATGCCTTTGCTCAACATGTACATCGCGCTCATCATCAAGTGATTATATGGAATCAGCCACTCAGTCAGACCCTCCGAACTTGGATTCCATCTAGTATGGATGGCAAGAAGGTAAGGACGGTGCGACATTGTATCCAAACACACTTCCACCTGATGTGTCTGCTGCACCAGTCACCATTCTGCACCTGATCAAGTGTGGATGCTCCACCAGCCGGCCATGTTCCACCGGGAGGTGTGGTTGTGTGGCAGCACAGATGTCATGTTCGATGTGTTGCAGTTGTAATGCTGGATCAGACTGTTGTAACGAACAGACAAGGGCAGTTGCTGCTAATCATGATGACGATGACGAAGATTGAACATAATGTAGAACATTGCATCCTTAACAAAGTTAATATTTGTTTGCCTAAAAATAAAAGGTAATTTCAAAATCATATACATGTTCATACTTACTTTAAGACATAACCCAAAGTCATCGTCAACTATCCACGTGTATCTGGATATGTTTGTGTAAAAATCGTATTTCAATATAATCATCAACTCATTGATCATTGCAAGTAAGTTACTTCAGCTGTCATTGACTATTATTGTACGTAATATTAATATTTGAGGGTTCATGAAATTCAATTTATTACTCAAAGTGATCAGTGGAACTGCAAAATAGCCATTTTTCATGTTAAAATGGTGGCCATCTTGAAAATATGAGACAGGTCTTATATATACACCTTCAATTTTATCACTATCAGATTCCTTTACCATGAAAACATAGTAGTAGACAACAAAATTGTGTTTGTAAGTGCATTAGAAGTGAAGATATAGCCCAAAACAGAATTTATCGAAAGTCGGTGGCGGCCATTTTGTTTTTCGCTCTAAAAAAAAATTCCTCAAGGGTGCGAGTCTGGGGCACCCGGCTGATTCTGATTCAGGATAGCTCAGAGATGATGAATCAGGCAAAAACTTCATAATGACGCCACAACATGCTTTTTCACATTTCCACTCGACCATCAGGGACATCCTGTGGGAGGAAGAATTCTGTTAAAGAGATGACGTCTCTTCTCGCCACAGTAGCCTGCATTGAGAGATCAGTCAGGTTAGAGCGGAGGCCTCTGTTGTTTGACAGTCACACGGTGAGGGACAGAGGACATATATATATATATATATATATATATATATATATATATATATATATATATATATATATATATATATATATATATATATATATATATATACATATATATATACATACTAGTAAAGGTGCCCGTCTTCGAGAGGCATCACTGGCAACATATGGTAAAAGACAGATAGCATGAATGTATTTTAAACAATATATTATATCATTTTTATCCATTGATTTATGAGCATGTTCAATATCACTGTGAGGATCAAGGCTCGGGCTTGGACTTGGTGGGGTGGGGGATGCTTGCAACAGAATTTTCATCAGAGGAGTGACTTGAGGAGTCTTCATATTCCTTGTTATTATTGGCATCTGCCATCACGATCGAACTCTTACTTGTGAGACGGTTGAAGAAGTACTTTTACGGAGTGGTAGACTCAAGGCTCACTGAAGCACTAAAGGCTCGAAGGCTATTTCTGTCGGTTCAAATTTCAAGGATCAAGCGGCCATTGTTGTTCAATTCAAGTTGGGTTGCCAGATTTTTATGTGCACGTGCTCAATCCCGCACCCACCCGGAAAAGACCCAAGTACACTGTCAGTACTCACCTCCACACTAAAACGATGATCATGATTTTGGGTTTAACCGTAACTGACCGGGCGATACTTTGTTGGCAGGTGGTCCGGCTGAGCAGCGGGTATCGGTCGATGAAAATTTCAAAACGGCGACCATGTATAAAAAAGCAAAGAAATACTTTGTACTTAGTCAGAAAGTCATGATTTTGTGAAGAAACTACGGCACATGGAAAGTGCAAATTCGTCAGGTATGAACTCAACTGTTTCTCCCCAAATGGAGCGTGATTATATGAGCTGAACTCGTCTTAGTGGTCCTCTAAAAAATGGAAAACATTTTTATTTCTTTTTTGTGCAATAATTCCTCCCATTTTGCAAATGGAGTTTTTGAACTGTTTAACTACCATAATGATCAAAACGAATTTTGAGGGGCCTCTTAAGGAAGACAATAATATCATTACTATATATGTCAAAGCTTGTTTCATTTCATGCAGTAACAAAAATCTGATGGTGGAACAAAAAAAAAAAGGGGTGCCAAAATATATATATATATATATATATATATATATATATATATATATATATATATATATATATATATATATATATATATATATATATATATATATATATATATATATATATATATATATATATATACACACACACAAACACATGTCGTCGTTGAGCCCAATCTCTCAATGGTGAAGAATCACTTTTAAAATTATAGTAGTCGGATCCGGATTCGGATCTTCACCAAAATCGAATCAATTTGTTGTGGTTACACACCCAACTTGTCCACGAAGTTTTGTCCGAATCTGTTCATAACTTATTGAGATATTGTGCTAAATATCAGTTTAGCCCTATGTCTCAATGATGAAGAATCATTTTAAAAATTATCAGATCTGGATTCCTGATCTGGATCTTCACCAAAATCGACTAATTTCTTCTTTATCACACACTCAACACTTCCACCAAATTTCATTTGAATCCTTCCACTACTTTTTGAAATATCATGCGATATATCCTTGTTGGCCCTATCTCTCAATGGTGAAGAATCACTTTAAAAATTCTAGTAGTCGGATCTGGATCTTCACCAAAATCTAATCAGTTCGTCCTTGTCACACACCGGATCCGTCCACAACTTTTTGAGATATCCTGCACACAGACAAACAGACAGACAGAAAGGGGTAAAAACATAACCTCCTTTCAACTGCGCTGGCAGAGGAAACAAGAAAAAAAGACATAAAATGTCATAGCCCTCATGGTTTTAGTAATTTTTATGGATGGAATTAAAGGGCTAGCCCATATTTATTTACAACTACAATGGCCACCAGTCTTCCAGTCAACCACCTTTGATCAGATCAAAAAATAAAGTTATGTGCAATGTATGCCATAGTGTGCTGTGCTTGTGCCAAGTTTGAACAAAATCGGACGATGCATGTTGGAGAAATGGTAGGGGACACATTGACGTAACAAAATGGCTGCCAATCAGCCATCTTTGATCTGATCAAGAAACAAAATGATAGCATATGGATGCCATTATTCCTTATCTGCGAATCAAGTTTGAATAAGATCAGTAAATGTATGTCTGAGAAATGGTTGAGGACATGTTCGATACGAGGGTTTTTAAAAAAAAAATTAAAACGGCCGCCAGTCTACCAGTCGGCCATCTTTGATGAGATTGCAAAATCAAGGGAGATGCATGTGTATGCCATCATTTGCTGTGCTTGTGCCAGGTTTGAACATAATCAGACTATGCATGTCTGAGAAATAGTTGGGGACACGTTTAAGTAACAAAGTAGCGACCAGTCGGCCATCTTGAATCTGATCTCAGAAAAAAAAGACGTGCATATGTAAGTCATCATTCACTACTGGTGTGCCAAGTTTCAACAACAGCGGTCAATGCATGTCCGAGAAATGGTTGAGGACGCGTTCAACATCGGCGTTTTGGTCCATACATGTCTGAGATATGGTTGCAGACGCACGCACACACGCACGGACACGAAAATCCAGACCAAATCCATTAGCCCCCATTTTGGACTGTCCAATGGGGATAAAAACTACATCATCCCTGATGCAGATGAAATTCTTTAAAGTTAGATACAGATATAAAAGCTCAATATGTTGGTTACACATTAAGTCATACCAAGCATCTGTGGACAAGTGGAAACAAGGTCATGAGCATTGTCCAATGATTCACTTGAAATGAGGCATCGAACAGCATCAAACGATTGTGGGAGTGAGGGAGAGTCCTCTCGAATGTCAGCAGAAGTCATCATTGAAGGCTCATTCAACCTGCAAGATTTGTTTCATGTCTTAGTCCCTCCAAAAATGTTAAAATAATTACGTTCAACAACATTTTTCATTGTACTAAACTGTCAAGCCTCCCCCCCCCCCCAATCTTCATGTTGCTTTATGCAGCTGATGGAGCTAGTCCAACACACACACACACACACACACACACACACACACACACACACACACACACACGCACACACACACACACACACACACGCACACACACGCACACACACACACACACACACACACACACACACACACGTAGGTGACCTGGGTGGTCGCTATATAATTGCAAACTAGTCATACAGTTTTTGACGGATTGGGCTGAAAATTTTTGACAAAGAGGTTGAATATAGTGTGCATAAAAGCGTGAAAGGCAATTTTTGATTTTCGATTTTTTTATTTTTTTTTAGGATTTTTCAAAAATTTCAAAGTCCCGTTGCTGGCAACAGTGGCGTCCATAGCAACAGTGCTCAAAAGCATACAACTAGATCCTGGTATGAACCTACCAGTCAAGTTTCATCAAAATCGGTTGACTCCTCTGGCCTCCAGAGCTGTCCATTACATACATACAGACAGACGGACGGAAAACCTGAGAATAACAGTAGGCTAGCGACCACCCAAGACACACACACACACAAACACACACACACACACACACACACACACACACACACACACACACACACACACACACACACCGGGAGGAAAAATTAGATAGCCCAGAGATAGAAACAGTTGAGGATTAACGACCTCTCAATACCTGGCGTGGCCGGCAGACCTGTTACGTCGTGAGACGGCCGCATAACCTCCTCCACAGCCCCACGCACCACGGGCCCAAGTTCGAGTTCAGATCGCGCGCCCGTGAAACCCGCGCACCACACACACGTAACCAAGAACATCCACGCATGCACACCCCACGGAGAGTCATTTGTTCCCATTTGTACCACGTCCATGTGTGCTGTCTAAATAGCTCTTCGGTAGCAGAAACTACTGGCTATTATTATATTGCAGTAGCTATTAGTATATTTATATTAATATTTTGTCATGAAAGCACACACAAAACGGTGTAAAGCAAGAAAAAAAAGCCTCCACTTGCAGCAACAAAAAAGTTACTTTTCACTTGCAGAAACTACCGACTATTAATATATTTGTGGAACTATAATAGTATATTTAAATTGCCCAAAACGGAAAGAGCAAACTGCGGAGGTAATTGCTGAAAAAAAGGAATCCAGCGGACTGTGCTGTCATGGATTGCAAAAGCAGGTTACGAAGCACGGCGTTTCACTCAATTAATTTACACTTTCTTCACATTCCATAATGTTTACTTCACTCAAAATAATCATCTGAACAGTTGAAAAAGTTAATATTAATGTTTTGCTTAAATAAATACACTAAGTTATAAAAAAAAAAATAATCGCTAATTTATTAACATTTTTGTATTTCACTCCAGCTTTTAAGACTTATTTTGTCGACGAGATCCGATTCTCAAATCCGACATATTATTTTGAATATTTACTTTAATTTAATCGACGCATGTTTAAATAGGCGGAGCCAAATGGAGAATTAGGACCCCCATTGAGTGTGAGCGAGGAGCCCGAGAGTGTCCAAGGATGCGCCTGATGAAGGATATAATTAAATAAGGCCATTAATTTTCTTCAAAAGTGGTCTATTAATTAACGCAAACACCCAATTTTTACTCTTGCACTTCCTTGGAATTTTCTTCGTATGCATGCAAAGTTTCAGGCTGCTCGGTTTTATAGTTATAGAGTAGAGATATACATACAAGTCTTCTACACATATAAAAGGCAATGTGTGTGTGTGTGTGTGTGTGTGTGTGTGTGTGTGTGTGTGTGTGCGTGCGTGCGTGCGTGCATGTCAGTCAGTGTGTGTGTGTGTGTGTGACTCCTCAACAACTTCAAAACCATAAAACCTAGTAGCCTGAAACTGCATGCATCCGAAGAAAACTCCAAGAACGTGCAACAGTAAAAATTGGGTGTTTGAGTTAATTAAAACACTCCTTTTGAAGAGAATTAACGACCTTATTTAATTACATCCTCAATCAGGTGATCCCCGGCCAACTCGCTGTCTGGGGTCTTAGGCGTTTCCTGTGTAACCTCGCTGGGGTCTGAAGCCGCCATGTTTTTTGGCCTGCTCAAACTTAACTTACCTTGACTTGGAACAGCCGCAACAATTTAACGATAAAGCATATTTTTCACTTTCCTCACTCATATTGAATGCCTGTTCATCATAGGTATGAATCTTTGTGTACATTGCTTTTGTAAGTACGATAAGTTTTCAAATTAGAAGCTTGGAGTGATTTCATGCATTAAATAATACGATTTTCCACGATCTGCTCTCATGGACGAATTAAAGTAAATTGAATTAAAGCTCTCATTAAATTTCTGCCATCTGCTTGGAAATCAGCAAGCATTACTGCCCTGCAGAAAAAAAGGTGCAAAGCAGATCCCTGCAACTACAGACCAATCAACCTTCTCCCAATCATCAGCAAGGTTACGGAATCATCATCACTTCAGACATTAAATCCTTCCTCTTCTCCAATGGCTTGATTTCCGATCAGCAATTTGGTTTCAGACCAGGTCACTCTCCCCTGGATATGCTGCTTCTGCTCTCCTAAGAATGGATGGAGGTTTTTAATGTTGGGAATGAAATCAGAGCCATATCCCCAGACATATTGTGTGCTTTTGACATGGTCTGGCACCCTGCCCTGCTCACCAAAAACTCTCTTCCTCTGGTATCCAAGGCCATCTCCACTCATGGCTCACAGACTTCCTCTCCTATCACAGTGGCCCTAAATGGAGTTCTTTCATCCCCTCCTCCTGTCCAGGCTGGAGTTCCTCAAGGCAGTGTTCTGGGCATGGTTCTTTTTCTGGTTTTCATCAATGATCTCTCCGACTCTGGAAAATCCTCATCTCTTTGCTGATGACTCCACCCTCTGCCGTACCATCTGTCATCCCTCAGACCAGCAAGTAGCAGCTTCTTCGCTCACTGCAGATCTGGGTAAAATCACAAACTGGTCCAACACGTGGAACAAGTCTTTCAATCCGGACAAATCTCACACTCTCACTATGTCTCTCCGAAAGGACCGTTTGGAACCCCCCCCACCACCCCCACTCCCATCCACTTTCTCAACAATCCCTGGAAGAAGTCCTTTCTTTCAAGCTTCAGGGTCTCACTATCTACCATGATCTTTCCTGGGAAAGCCACATTTCCAAGCTGGCCTCCAAAGCCAGTCACTGACTGGGCATCCTCCATCATGCAAAGTCCTTCCTTGGCACACCTGAGCTCCTGACCACATACAAATATTTCGTCTGCAGCCTGATGGAGTACTGCTCTCCCCTCTTGCCTGGTGCTCCTGCCTCCCACCTTTCTCGGCTTCACGCTGTGGAAACCAAGGCATTTCGGATCATTGACATCTCCCGCGATGAGGCTGAGTCTTTGGGCCTCTCACTCTCTCACCACAGGCAGGTCGGTGGTCTTCTGTTTTCTACCGTCTCCTCTCCGGTCTTGAGCCCCCTGCTGTGTCTGTGATTTGTCCCCACCATATTTCCACAGGGCGCTCAAGGTCCACCAACAACCCCCTTCTGGTCAAACTACCAAAATCACGAATCACTGCTCACCTTCACTCTTTCTTTCCTCTTTTTTCCTGCCTTTGGAATAAACTCCCTCACTCTGTTCAATCCCATTCTTCCCTCCAGGCCTTCAAAACAGCTGTTTACCACCACCACTTATCGTTCCCCATCAAAATCCTCGATCTTTTCTACCCCCATTAATCCACCCCAAACCCATCTCCTTCAAATTCCCTGCATTCCTTCCTGAAAGTCCCTGTAATGTCCATCTTGTATTCCCCATGTTCCCCGCCCCATCCCTCTCCCTTCCACACATCTCCTAATGTCTCTCTTCCCCACTGTTTTGTCCTTCCCACTCCCATCCCTCTTATCCCATGCCCCCCTTGCTGTGCGTTGTGTGTTAGCTCTCATACGAGCCTCGACAGGTATACAAAAAATATTTAAAAAAATTAAAAAGCATCTCATCAAAATAATTATTTCACTTTTTAGGATCGGATATCGTCCGGACTAAATAAGTGTTAAAATCTGTTGTGAAATCTGATAATTTAAAGAAATAAGGAGTCTCATAACGAAGCCGATATACCTATTTACTTTAAGCAAGCAAGGCTATATTCCCTCCTCCATGCATACACAAGAATATGTGAAATTTCCAGAGCGTTAAACTTATATTTTTCAACTGTTTGGAGAATTTTATTGGAAAAACAAAATATTTAGGTACGTGCCAAAATTAACCAGCTTCATTGAGCGATATGATTTAATGCATTCACTGGCAAACGTCGCGCCTTGTCCGCCAGAGGGACAGCCGATCCATAGCGTCTAACCAGATTTGTGTCTATATTTTTGGAGGTTTTGTGAGGTGTTCTCCAGGGAATCAAAGCAAATCTGGTAAAAGGTGGACGTTAAAAAAAAAAGTCGGGTGTCTCTGGGAAGTATATGTTTAATGTGTGGCAAAGCCACTTCTTGGTGAGCGCTCTCCAAGCTGCTTGGTTGTTTGTTTCCGTAAAAGTATCCATGCTCTCAATGAAACCTCCATTAGACAGACAAACGTTTCTGCCTGTATTGGGCCCTGCAGGGCCATTTGGTGGCCCTGCAGTGCGTGCGGTTGATGCCTTGGGAGGTGTCTCTTCTGCTGAAAATGTGCAATTATATTTTTACAGAACATCGTTTTATTTTACTTTTTGTGCGATCTCCTTTTCATTTAATCCACCCCTCACTTCGACATCACTATATATATATATATACATATATATATATATATATACATATATATATATATATATATATATATATATATTTACATTAAGGTCCATCCGACAAGGTGTTTGCCATGATTTAGCTGTGAAGGCATACAGCATCGATCGATATTTTGTGTTCTGTGCCTTCATACATTTTTCAATTAAATTTTGCTAATTTCCCATTTTAAATCCTCTTTGGAAGAACTCTTTTAAAAGGTAAATCTTTGTGTTTGCCGTTTTTATGTGTGTGTGTGTGTGTGTGTGTGTGTGTGTGTGTGTGTGTACGTATATAAACTGTATTACCAGAAGGGAACTTGGTGTAAGAGTGTGTGTGTGTGTGTGTGTGTGTGTGTGTGTGTGTGTGTGTGTGTGTGTGTGTGTGTGTGTGTGTGTACGTACGTACGTACGTACGTATATAAACTGTATTACCAGAACGGGTTGGTGTGTGTGTGTGTGTGAGTGAGTGAGTGAGTGAGTGAGTGAGTGAGTGAGTGAGTGAGTGAGTGAGTGAGTGAGTGAGTATGTGTACGTATATAAACTGTATTACCAGAACGGAACTTGGTGTGTGTGTGTGTGTGTGTGTGTGTGTGTGTGTGTGTGTGTGTGTGTGTGTGTGTACGTGTACGTATATAAACTGTATTACCAGAACGGAACTTGGTGTGTGTGTGTGTGTGTGTGTGTGTGTGTGTGTGTGTGTGTGTGTGTGTGTGTGTGTACGTGTACGTATATAAACTGTATTACCAGAACGGAACTTGGTGTGTGTGTGTGTGTGTGTGTGTGTGTGTGTGTGTGTGTGTGTGTGCCTGTGCCTGTGCCTGTGCGTGTGCGTGTGCGTGTGCGTGTGTGTTATCTTCATATATCTCAAAATTTCAGTATGTGGAACGGAGTTCTCACAGGTGTCGAAGTAACCACCTCATTTTCAGTAAGGGTGGTCACAAATCACAGACCAAGTTGTGAAGTTTTGTTCTCAAAGTTTTGCTCCGAGGGCAAAACTCTTCTCCCACACATCTGTCTGTCTGTTTCTCACACCGCCATCCTTCTCGCAGTGTATAACAACATTTGGTGAGGCATCACTTTCCCCACCTCACCCCCCCCCCTTCCTTGCTCTTCTCCTCTTCAAGCTCCCCCCTCTCCCTCCCCTGCCTCACCTCTGTCCTCTCTCTCACCTCTGTCCTCTCTCTCTCTCCTCCCTCTCCCTCCCACCTCTCCCTCCCACTTTCTCCCCCCACCCTTAATATTCCCATCAGCGTCGCCCCTAACAGCTGAAGAAGTGCGAGGGAGGCTTTTACTGTGCACACGATTTGGTGGTTCTCCCATCGCTTCCCGTCCCGTCCTGGCATGCGTGCCGTGAGAGCGTCATTAAAAAAAAAACAACTGCAAGTGCGAAGGAGGTTTTTGCTGTGCACACGCTTTGTCACACATGCCATTCGGCCCATCCTTGTGAATATTCTTTGTATGTATGCAAAGTTTCAGGCTGCTAGGTTTTACGGTTTTGGTGTTATGGAGGAGACACACTGACGCACACACACATTGACATTTATTAGTATAGATTACAGGGTTTGAAAAACATTTTTCCATGCAGAAAACCAAAATAAAACAAATTTCAACTTTTCAATTATATTAATCCAGGGAGCCCAGGGTGGGGGGAGCCAAAAGTCCAAGGAGCTCAGGGTTCAAAAGGTTAAACTAAGCCGAATGACAAAATTTAAGCTCCAGACTTGAACTTAGCATCAGTTCTGACTGCTAAAAAATAGTGTTCATTTTTTCAATTCGGACATTGCTTGGACATTTCCGGGTGCATGGGTTCATATGACCGATGGCAATGAGTAATCGCTTGCCAAGCCAGGCTTTCCATTGGAGTGCTTGCTTGAATGCTTAAGCCACTTGGCGAGTGCTCACCAAGCTGCTTGGTTGCTTGTTTCAAAACCACGAGAAGTGTGCCTATCGCTTCACTGATGGAAATACCAATCTTTGGAATCGTTGAAATACAAATCTTTGCGTTTAAAAAATAAAAATAAAAAAGGGAATAAAAATTAACATTAAACTTATTTTGTTCTCCTCTTCGGACGATTATATTGAGTGGAAAAAAGATTAAGGAATGTGCAGAAAGTGTAACTTCATTTGGCACAACACTGTGCTCTCTAACCTGCTTTGACAATCCATGACGATAGAGTCGACAGAGGTCCCTTTTTCCGGAAATTACGTTCACAGCTTTCTTTTTCCTGTTTTGTGTAGCGATCGGCTTTCATGAAAAAAATATTAATATAAATCTACTAACAGTTTCTGCAATATATCAATAGTTAGCAGTGGCTGAAAACGAAGAGGTACAAAGACAGCACACACAGAGGTCAGACATGATGGGATTTGTACGTGCCTGCATGCCAGCAGGTTGGGGCATGCATGCAGGCAGTCCTTTGCCAGGTAGATAGCATGGCTTTTAATCATAAAATACTCCCGCCCAGTTTTACATGGAACACAACGGTTAAAAATAAAAGTTGTTGTTTGGGTGCTTTTTATCGCCACGGTAATGCCTTGGTACTCTGCCTACACTCCCCTCATGCTTCCTTCCCTTGCCCTTACACTGCCTGCACTCCCCTCATGCTTCCTTCCCTTGCCCTTACACTGCCTACACTCCCCTCATGCTTCCTTCCCTTGCCCTTACACTGCCTACACTCCCCTCATGCTTCCTTCCCTTGCCCTTACGCTGCCTACACTCCCCTCATGCTTCCTTCCCTTGCCCTTACACTGCCTACACTCCCTCATGCTTCCTTCCCTTGCCCTTACAGTGCCTACACTCCCCTCATGCTTCCTTCCCTTGCCCTTACGCTGCCTACACTCCCCTCATGCTTCCTTCCCTTGCCCTTACACTGCCTACACTCCCTCATGCTTCCCTCCCTTGCCCTTACACTGCCTGCACTCCCGTAATGCTTCCTTCCCTTGCCCTTACACTGCCTAGACTCCCCTCATGCTTCCTTCCCTTGCCCTTACAGTGCCTACACTCCCCTCATGCTTCCTCCCCTTGCCCTTACACTGCCGAGACTCCCCTCATGCTTCCTTCCCTTGCCCTTACAGTGCCTACACTCCCGTAATGCTTCGTTCCATTGCCCTTACACTGCCTACACTCCCCTCATGCTTCCTTCCCTTGCCCTTACAGTGCCTACACTCGCCTAATGCTTCCTTCCCTGGCCCTTACACTGCTGACACTCCCCTCATGCTTCTTTCGCTTGCCCTTACACTGTCTAGACTCCCCTCATGCTTCCTTCTCTTGCCCTTACAGTGCCTACACTCCCCTCATGCTTCCTTCCCTTGCCCTTACACTGCCTACACTCCCCTCATGCTTCCTCCCCTTGCCCTTACAGTGCCTACACTCCCCTAATGCTTCTTCCCCTTGCCCTTACACTGCCTACACTCCCCTCATGCTTCCTTCCCTAGCCCTTACAGTGCCTACACTCCCCTAATGCTTCCTTCCCTTGCCCTTACACTGCCTACACTCCCCTCATGCTTCCTCCCCTTGCCCTTACACTGCCTACACTCCCCTCATGCTTCCTTCCCTTGCCCTTACAGTGCCTACACTCCCCTCATGCTTCCTTCCCTTGCCCTTACACTGCCGACACTCCCCTCGTGCTTCCTTCCCTTGCCCTTATGCTGCATTCATTCCCATTAAGCTGCCTTCCCTCCCCTCCCCTCCAGCTTCATTCCCTTGCCCTTACGCTGCCTTATCTTCACCTCACGCAGCTTCCCCTCCCCTCACGCTGCCTTCTTCCCCTCCCCTCACGCTGCCTTCTTCCACTCTCCTCACTCTGCCTTCTTCCCCTCTCCTCACGCTGCCTCCCCTTTTCTTCATGCTGTTTCCCACCACCCCCTCATGCTGCCTCCCCAACCTCACACTTCAATCCCCTCACATTTCCTCCAATTTCTCTCACGCTGCCTCCTCTCCTCCACGCTGCCTCCTCTCCTCCACGCTGCCTCCTCTCCTCCACGCTGCCTCCTCTCCTCCACGCTGCCTCCTCTCCTCCACCCCTTACCCTTGTATGTTTTAGACCCCTTAGACCCTTAACACACCTTCACATCCTTTAAACCCCAACTACTATTGGAACATACCCTTTAGACTCCTTGGATCCCATGGACCATTGTATACCCCTTCAGGCCCTTTGAACCCCTCAGACCTCTCCAGACAAAAACTACTATTGGAAAATACCCTTTGTCTAAACCTTCCCTTCAACCTTTAGCCCCCTTATTAGCCTTTTAGACCCTTAGAGCTTTTAGACCTGTAGACCCTCTAGACCACTTCAGACACACACCACACAAACATCCATGGAGTCTTCTTGCAATATATAGACTATAACAGATTCAAAGTTTTCAAAACATTTAATTTCACCCATTTTAAGAGGTTCAAACCAAAGCACCCAACAAGGATTTTCACAGCAAAGTGGAAGTAAATTTTGCTCACGCCATATATAAGCAGCAAGGATGGTTGATGAAGGTAATGTTCGCTGACTTCCAAGCAGATGGAAGATGACCTAGGGAGAATGAAAGAGTGAATAGAGCAGAATGTTTGTGAACGACAACATGCCATCTTTGGATGAAACCTGTCAGCAAAACGATAGGTAGAAATGCCGAGTTTATCGTATATTCTAAGAAATTTGCAAACAAAACACGTGTTATCTTAACTGGACTGAAACAGATAATTTATATGAATTTCTCTTCTTCTTTCGTATGCAGTACAAGGCTGTGGGGTAGCATTATTGGCTGATGGTGGGCTGTGCCGCTGATGCAATGCCCTCTACTGGTTAGGGAAGAATTTTGGAATTTGTTCATGGTGCCGGCGATTGTTCCAGTACTCTTTGCAATGGACGTTTAACATTCACCAACTAACGGGATATTTAATGGCCAACGAATGTTGGCAGACAGGAATCCCGTTTAACGTCCATCTGAGGGACAGCACACACATTGATGAATCACCCTGCCTGTGAAACACAGCCATGACAGTTTATAGCAGGACTGGGAAACAAATCCAGGATGGACAGCCTTGAGGTACATTTCAATGAAGAATAAGAATATAACTTTGTGGGATCAGCAAATGGAAGGCTGTTTGTTATCCACTGTTGGATTTATATTTTTTTTCATTTCTTATTTACTTTATTACACATGTAGTATATGTCGTTTTGCCCTCGGGCTACCATTGCTGGTACTCAAGTGGCAGCCACATCCATCCATCCATCCATTGGGACCATACTCTGTGCAGAGGATTGGTGCTGCCAAAGCAGTCTCCTTGGCTATTGGGCACAATCCTGGATGGGTCACCACTCCAACATAGGATACCAGCAAGCTGGTACTCATTTTGCTTACCTTGGAAGGATGACAGGCTGAGTTAACCCCACCTGGTATTAATTAATCGATGAGCAGGATTTGAACTCAGGACCTTGTGATCCCAAGCCTGCCTCCCTAACCATCAAGCCAACACCATGCATAGCCACCTGCATCTGCAATTTAAACTTGTAAATAAAACTTGTGTACAGTTGTGTACCATGGTAAAGACTACTCCTGTGTCGATCTCCCGCCTTTTGCAATGGTTCCCCAAATGGGGGGCCACAAATTTGTTTGGCACCAGGCCCACAAAAGGTTAATCTGGCCATTTGTGTGCAGCCTCCTGTCGGATTGGTTGCTTATAAATACAAATTCAAATATTTTATATTTTAACCCCTTTAAAACTCATTAACAATAAACAGAGATGGATTACAGAATCAGCTCTTAAAGATATTCCAACATCAGGACAGGGCTTGATGAAGATAACTCGGGCAATGTCTGCCATTCGAGCCGAGATGCTGTGACCAGATGTATAATAAATAACTAATGTGGGTAGTTCAGCAAACACAACCTGCGACAAAATCCGTAACCGGGCTGAATGCATTTAAAACACTCTTCGAAGATGAACAGCACGATTGGGAAACACATTTACTGCGCCATTAAAATATTAGCTCGACACCTCTTTATCCATGTCAACCTCCACCATGGTTATGTAAGAACGAGCCGATTCGCCACACGGTCACAGATTGTTTAACCCCAATATAGGGCTGGTCAAAAACGATGTAACGCTATTTTTTTCGTAATCTAGGTAATGTAACGTTTCATTACTGTGCATTCTGACAGGTTTGATTAAAACTTACTATTATTACCTTCACATTCTGCGAAAGGTTATGTTTTGGTCGGCGTGTATTTATTTATTTATTTGTAATCTTGTGATTCGTATAACTCATAAAGTATTAAACCGAATTGCATGAAATTTGGTGGGATGATTGGTTATTAGCCAGGAAGCATTCGATTAGATTTTGGGATCGTTTGGGTCAAAGGTCAAGGTCAAGGTCACAAAAAGGTCAAAACCGTCTTTTTACGATAACACGGTCAATTTTTATTCAATTTGCATGCAACTAACGCCAAAATGTTCAGAATTCAACGCCTCATCTTGTGATATGCAATATGACACAATGACGCCCATAATCTTGTTACCGGTTAGGGGTCAAAGGTCAGGGGGGTCACGACCTTGAAAAATATGCGATTTTTGTCATAACGCGGTCGATTCTTGTCCGCTTTACATGAACCCAGCACCAAAATGTTCAGAATTTAATGCCCAATCTTGTGACACAATGACGTCATAACACATGTCACCGGTTGGGGTAAAATGTCGGGGGGGGGGGTCACGCCCTTGAAAAATATGCGGTTTTCGGAATAACTCAGTCAATTCTTCTTTGATTTGCATGAAACCAGCATCAAACGAGATTACCTTCTCTTGTTGAAACGTTGTATTCACCGAGCTTGCGAGTGAAGACTCGCCAAAACGACGTGAGTTGATTGTTGTTTAGTCCGTAGCCCCTGGAAGTCGGGGGAGGGGGGTCATGACATTATAGATATGTGGTTTGTGTCATAAGACCATTCATAAGAAACCAGTTCCCCACACTCATACCAAGAACAAAAAAAAGTAGTGGCGGCGAAGGTATGCGCTCTATGAGTGCCCGTTCTAGTTCTTCATATGATTAGATTTTTGGGGGTCCCTCATCATGATTAACACTCGACCAAAACAAAGCCAATGGAAATATGACGCAACAAACAGAAACCTGGACAGTGTATAATCAGCAGAGGCCAACAGGCTTAATGTGTTAGGCCCAACAGAAAACCAAATAATTTCATCTTGTGGTGGTTGGAGTCAAGGGACCAATGTGGGTGGGGTCCGGCAGCTGTCCGACCAATGGGTGCACATTTCCAACAACAGCAACACCACCAACAAGAAGCAGAAGAATAAGTGAAGAAGAAAAAGAATAAAAATAAGTGAAGAAGAAGAACAAGAATAAGTGAATAAGAAGAAGAATACGATAAGTGAAGAAGAAGAAGAAGAAGAATTTAATAAGTTAAGACGGATAAGGGAAGAAGTGAAGAAGAAGAAGAAGAAGAAGAAGATGATAAGTTAAGGATAAGGGAAGAAGAAGAAGAAGAAAAGTTAAGGATAAGTGAAGAAGAAGAAGAAGAATATGATAAGTTAAGAAGGATAAGTGCAGAAGGATAGGGTAGAAGAAGAAGAAGAATAGAAGTTAAGAAGGATAAGTAAAGAAGGATAAGGGCAGAAGAAGATGAAGAAGAGGAAGTGCAGAAGAAGAAGAATATGATACGTCAAGAAGGATAAGGGTAGAAGAAGAAGAAGAAGAAGAAGAAGAAGAAGAAGAAGAAGAAGAAGAAGAAGAAGAAGAAGAAGAAGAAGAAGAAGAAGAAGAAGAAGAAGAAGAAGAAGAGAAGAAGAAGAAGAAGAAGAAGAAGAAGAAGAAGAAGAAGAAGAAGAAGAAGAAGAAGAAGAAGAAGAAGGAGAAGAAGAAGGAGAAGAAGAAGAAGAAGAAGAAGGAGAAGAAGAAGAAGAAGAAGGAGAAGAAGGAGAAGAAGAAGAAGAAGAAGAAGAAGAAGAAGAAGAAGAAGAAGAAGAAGAAGAAGAAGAAGAAGAAGAAGAAGGAGGAGAAGAATAAGATTTATGAAGAAGAAGAAGAAGATTAAAGAGAAGAAGAAGAAGGATATATCACTGTTCTACTTATCGACCTGTGACATGTCTCAGGTAAAAATATTGTTACTCGTTTTTCCTGGAAGTCTTGCCAGAGATTCAGTAAGGACAGTTTTCTGAGGTTCTGCTCCAACGCCTTCAAGAGTATTAAATGCGGGAACTTCATCATTCCAAGGTAGGTATGGCACAGAAAGTGCATTTTTGACGGGAGCACAAGCAAGATAACCTAAGGGCTCTCAGATCGAGATAAACCCTAAACTCCCTAAAGGGTAAACCTGCGATCGGAAACATCACGGAGGGGCAGCGGATGTGTCAATTTCGACCAAATACACGCTTTACCTCAAAACTAAAACAGTATACACACACACACACACACACACACACACACACACACACACACACACACACACACACACACACACACACACACACACACACACACACACACACACACACACACACACACACACACACACACACACACACACGTCTTATGGTGCTCCATTCGAACCATGATTGTTTTAAATTCAGAGGATCGTTTCTGATTCGCCTGCACAACCCGCCGAAGATAGAATAACCCACTCATTCTTCATTTAAAAAATAAAATAAATGTACTTTAATAGATCTACGAACGTCTAGATAGGCCACATTTTTACATAGTACTTCGTTGACGAGTATCGAGTTGGTTTTGTATATCCGACTGAGGAGACCGAAAATTTTAAAATTATTTCCTTGTTATTTGTGTTTCAGTGAAGTATTTCTCATCGACTCAAACCTGATCCGCACCGACACGATCGGGAATTCATTGATCAACTTCAACCTCGGGAGACTCGTGTAAATCACGTGACAAAACACAAAACTCTTATCGTGCGGATTTCGGAACACGTTTTATGACCTGTTCGTCTAAAAATAACTTCCATTTTCGCTTTATAAACTTCTATATTACATTTTACCTCGTACGGACCTTGTGTGCAGAGGGCAATGACACTTCAGTTGAATCGATCTGGGGGATTTGGGATTTTCACATAAATTATTTCGATGAGAACTTCCGACTTCCGGTGACCAACAACCACGTGACATTGTGAATACCACGAAAACGAGATGTTTTTTTTTAATTAGTAAACTTGTGAAAATATCAACACTTTAAAAGTAAATGCGTTGCAGGTTAGGAATATGTTATTTTGACATAACACTAATATATTTAGAAATAACAGCAAGTTAATTTAGTCACCAATAATGTTACGGAGAGGAGGGGAACGGAGGAAGAGAGAAAGGAGGAAAGGAGCGGGGAAGAGAGAACAGAGGAGGGTGGGGGAGGAGGAGAGGACAGAGGAGGGTGGGGGAGGGGAGAGGATAGAGGAAGGTGGGGGAGGGGAGAGGATAGAGGAAGGTGGGGAGGGGGAGAGGACAGAGGAGGGTGGGGGAGGGGGAGAGGACGGGGAGGGGAGGGACGGGGGGAGGGGAGAGGACAGGGGAGGGGGAGGGGGAGAGGACAGGGGAGGGGGGAGGGGAGAGGACAGGGGAGGGGGAGGGGAGAGGAGAGGACAGGGGAGGGGAGGGGAGAGAGGACAGGGGAGGGGGGAGGGGAGAGGACAGGGGAGGGGAGGGGGAGAGGACAGGGGAGGGGGAGGGGGAGAGGACAGGGGGAGGGGAGGGGGAGAGGACAGAGGAGGGTGGGGAGGGGGAGAGGACGGGGGAGGGGGAGAGGACGGGGGAGGGGGAGAGGGACGGGGAGGGGGAGAGGACGGGGGAGGGGGAGAGGACAGGGGAGGGGGGAGGGGAGAGGACAGAGGAGGGTGGGGGAGGGGAGAGGACAGGGGAGGGGGAGAGGACAGAGGAGGGTGGGGGGAGGGGGAGAGGACAGAGGAGGGTGGGGGAGGGGGAGAGGACAGAGGAGGGTGGGGGAGGGGAGGGGGAGAGGACAGAGGAGGGTGGGGGAGGGGAGGGGAGAGGACAGAGGAGGGTGGGGGAGGGGAGGGGAGAGGACAGAGGAGGGTGGGGGAGGGGGAGAGGACAGAGGAGGGTGGGGGAGGGGGAGGGAGAGGACAGAGGAGGGTGGGGGAGGGGGAGGGGGAGAG
Source organism: Eptatretus burgeri (assembly GCF_056783735.1). NCBI lineage: Eukaryota > Metazoa > Chordata > Myxini > Myxiniformes > Myxinidae > Eptatretus > Eptatretus burgeri. The sequence goes on from NC_140962.1 coordinate 56,899,720, forward strand.
GACAGAGGAGGGTGGGGGAGGGGGAGGGGAGAGGACAGAGGAGGGTGGGGGAGGGGAGGAGGGGAGAGGACAGAGGAGGGTGGGGGAGGGGAGGGGGAGAGGACAGAGGAGGGTGGGGGAGGGGGAGGGGGAGGGGGAGGGGGAGAGGACAGGGGAGGGGAGAGGACAGAGGAGGGTGGGGGAGGGGGAGGGGGAGAGGACAGGGGGAGAGGGACAGAGGAGGGTGGGGGAGGGGGAGGGGGAGAGGACAGGGGAGGGGAGAGGACAGAGGAGGGTGGGGGAGGGGGAGGGGGAGAGGACAGGGAGGGGGGAGAGGACAGAGGAGGGTGGGGGAGGGGGAGGGGGAGAGGACAGGGGAGGGGAGAGGACAGAGGAGGGTGGGGGAGGGGGAGGGGAGAGGACAGAGGAGGGTGGGGGAGGGGAGGGGAGAGGACAGGGGAGGGGAGAGGACAGAGGAGGGTGGGGGAGGGGAGGGGGAGAGGACAGGGGGAGGGGAGAGGACAGAGGAGGGTGGGGGAGGGGGAGGGGGAGAGGACAGGGAGGGGGAGAGGACAGAGGAGGGTGGGGGAGGGGAGGGGGAGAGGACAGGGGAGGGGGAGAGGACAGAGGAGGGTGGGGGAGGGGAGAGGACAGAGGAGGGTAGGGGAGGGGGAGAGGACAGAGGAGGGTAGGGGAGGGGGAGAGGACAGAGGAGGGTGGGGGAGGGGAGAGGACAGAGGAGGGTAGGGGGAGGGGAGAGGACAGAGGAGGGTAGGGAGGGGGAGGGGGAGAGGACAGAGGAGGGTGGGGGAGGGGAGAGGACAGAGGAGGGAGGGGGAGGGGGAGAGGACAGAGGAGCGTGGGGGGAGGGGAGAGGACAGATGGTGGGGGAGGGGAGAGGACAGAGGAGGGAGGGGAGAGGGCAGAGGAGGGAGGGGGAGGGAAGAGGACAGAGGAGGGAGGGGGAGAGGACAGATGAGCGTGGGGGAGGGAAGAGGACAGAGGGGGAGGGAAGAGGACAGAGGAGGGAGGGGGAGAGGACAGATGAGCGTGGGGGAGGGAGAGAGGACAGATGATGGTGGGGGAGGGGGAGAGGACAGAGGAGGGTGGGGGGAGGGGAGAGGACAGGTGAGAGAGGGAGAGGTCAGGTGAGGGTGGGGGAGGGAGAGGACAGATGAGTGTGGGGGAGGGAAGAGGACAGAGGAGGTAGGGGGAGAGGACAGAGGAGGGAAGAGGACAGAGGAGGGAGGGAGAGGACAGAGGAGAGGGGGAGGGGAGAGGACAGAGGAGGGAGGGAGAGAGGACAGAGGGAGGGAGGGAGAGGACAGATGAGCGTGGGGAGGGAGAGGACAGATGATGGTGGGGGAGGGGAGAGAGGACAGAGGAGGGTGGGGGGAGGGGAGAGGACAGATGAGGGTGGGGAGGGGAGAGGACAGAGGAAGGGGAGATGACAGATGAGGGTGGGGGAGGGGAGAGGACAGAGGAAGGGGAGAGGACAGATGAGGGTGGGGGAGGGAAAAGGACAGACGAGTGTGGGGGAGGTGAGAGGACAGATGATGGTGGGGGAGGGGAGAGGACAGAGGAGGATGGGGGGAGGGAGAGGACAGATGAGGGTGGGGGAGGGGAGAGGACAAAGGAAGGGGAGAGGACAGATGAGGGTGGGGGAGGGGAAGAGGACAGAGGATGGTGGGGGAGGGGAGAGGACAGATGAGCGTGGGGAGGGGAGAGGAGAGTGGAGGGTGGGGGAGGGCGAGAGGACAGATGAGGGTGAGGGAGGAGGATAGGACAGAGGTTAGTGGGGGAGGAGAGAGGAGGATGGGGGAGGAGACAGGAGAAGGTGAGGGAGAGGATAGAGGAGGGTGGGGGAAGGAGAGCAGAGGAGGGAGGGGAGAGGATACAGGAGGGTGTGGTGAGGAGGGGGAAGGGGGAGGAAGTAAGTGTGAGGGGAGGGGAGGAAGTGAGGGGGGGATTTGGGAGTAAGTAAGTGTGAGGGAAGGGGAGGGGGAGAAAGTGTGGAGGGAGTTTGAGAGGATGTAAATATGAGGGGAGGGAGAAGGAAGGCAGTGCGGGATGGGAAGGCAAGACAGTGGGAGGGGAAGGGAAGGAAGTGTGAGGGGAAGGAAAGGCAGTGTGAGGAGAAGGGAAGGCAGTGTGAGGGAAGCGGAAGGGAAGGCAGTGTGAGGGGAAGGAAAGGCAGTGTGAGGGGAAGGGAAGGCAGTGTGAGAGGAAGGGAAGGGAAAGCAGTATGAGAGGAAGGGAAGGCAGTATGAGAGGAAGGGAAGGGAAAGCAGTGTGAGGGGAAGGGAACGAGGCATGAGTGGTGGAGAAAGGAAGACAGCATGTGGGGCAGTGAAGTGAAGGCAGTGTGACGGGCGGGAAAGAAAGTAGCATGAGATAAGGAGAAGAAGGCAGCATGAGAGGAGAGGAAGAAGGCAGTGTGAAGGGAGGGAATGGGAGGGCAGTGTGAGGGGAGGGAATGGGAGGGCAGTGTGAGGGGAGGGAATGGGAGGGCAGTGTGAGGGGAGGGAATGGGAGAGCAGTGTGAGGGAAGTAAATGGGAAGGCAGCATGAGGGGAAATCAAGGCTGCATGAAGTGAGGGGAAGGCAGCATCAACTGAGGGGAAGGCAGCATGAGGGGGGGGGAAGGCAGCATGAGGGGAGTGGAGGGAAGGCAGCCTGAGTGGAGGAGAAGGCAGCGTGAGGGGAGGCGAAGGCAATGTGACAGTATGGGAAGGCAGTGTGAGGGAAGGGGAAGGGAAGGCAGTATGAAGGGAAGGGAAGGATTCATGGGGGGCTGGGAAGGGAAAGCAGCGTGAGGGGCGGGAAAGAAAGTAGGAAGAGAGGAGGGGAAGAAGGCAGCATGAGAGGAGAGGAAGAAGGCAGTGTGAGGAGAGTAAATGGGAAGGCAGCATGAGGGGAAAGGAAGGCAGCATGAGGGGAGGGGAAGGCAGCATGAAGTGAGGGGAAGGCAGCGTCAGGAGAGGGAATGGCAGCGTGAGGAGAGGGGAAGGCAGCATGAGGGGAGGGGAAGGCAGCATGAGGGGAGGGGAAGGCAGCTTGAGGGGAGGTGAAGGCAATGTGATGCGAGGGGAAGGCAGCGTGAGTGGAAGGTAAGTAGCATGAAGGGAGGGAAAGTCAGCGTAAGTGGAAGGAGAGGCAGTATAATAGCAAGGGAAGAAGTGTGCGGGGAGGGGAAGGGAAGTCAGTGTAAGGGCAATGAAGGCAGCATAAGGGTGAGGGAAGGAAGTGTGAGGGGAGGGTTGGCAGCGTACCAGGGCATTACCAGGGTGATAAAATTAGTTGGATGGACCACGAGTTGGCTCAAGTGAAATTATTGGGTCACTAGCAAGGAGTTATTGGCAATTCTGTCTGCAATAACTCATTTCCACCCATACTTGTACGGGCAGAAATTTTTGAGGGGTGGGTCATTCCTCCCTGCAATGGCTCTTGCGGTTCAAGGAACCCCACGGCCAAATTGCAAGGTGGATGGAGAAATTGCACCAGTACTATTTTAATGTGGCCCATAGAGCCGAAAGGCTCATGGGAATGCGGATGCGCTCTCTCGGTGCCCTTTCCTGGACAAAAAATAAATTCCGCATGAGACATGAGGAGAGGGACCAGTTGGCAGAATCCTCCCATCAGATCATTGTCCGAGCAGCCCGGGTGAGAAGGCAGGCTTTACCACTAACCGCAGGTGAAGTATTTGGAACTTTGGCATGGAGCCTGGTCCAGCAGGAGGATTCCTTGCTGGGACCGGTGTACGAGTGGGTCCAGATAATTAAAAGAACCAGCAGTAAGGAGGTCACCCCTCTTGGAGCACACCTTTGTGTGGATAAAGCATGGACATACTGGGTTCAGTGAAAAACTCTGGAATTGAAAGACAACATATTGTATCACAAGTGGGTAGATATTCTCTTTAAGAAACTTTCTGGCTAATAATAATCCCAGACCAATTTAGAACCACAATTTTACAAGTGCACGGTACACACCCTGGCAGACATTTGGGCAGGACAAAGATAACAACTCGGGTCCGCTGGAGGTTCCATTGGGTTAATATGGTGTGTGATATACAGGACTGGTTTCGCGCATGCGACACGTGTTCTACGAAGAAGGGACTGGCACGTCGGATGAAGTCCTCGCGACAATTACACCAGGTGAGGGCCCCTCTTGAGCTGGTTGCCATGAATGTCTTCAGCCCACTACCCTGCACCCGCCAAGGTAACAAATACATCTTCATAGTTATGCAATATTTTACCAAATGCTTGGAGGCCTGGGTATGCACTCAACCAATAAGCTGGGGTTGTGGCACAGGCCTTCTTGGAAGGATTTGTTTGTCGGCATCAGATTCCGGAAGAGCTGCACAGACAAGGGATGAAATTTTGAAAGGAAATTGATAAAAGAGGTGTACAGTCTCTTATAAATTCGAAAAACAAGGACAATTCCCACTAAGAATCAACACCAAATCTGATGAGATGGTGATGTGGCGGTCCTTTCCCTCCAGAGACCGGATCTCGCTGTTGTCTTTTTGGTTTGCTATATTTGGAGTGTTAATAAAGTTATTATACACTCAATGTGCAAGCCCCCCCCCCTTCCCCTCAGACTTTGCATATGTTTCGCTTTCACTTTTACACAAACTGATATTTTCACCCTAATTTTTATCTCCACATTAGTGTGATATTGGGAGTTACATGAATATTAATGAATGCATGATGAACTGCAACTGACGAGGTGGAACCGGAAGTGACGTCAGAGAGCGTAAGGTGACGTAAGGGCAGCAGGAGACGCCATTGAAAACGGTTGAGCTGAAGAACCTACGTGGGGGCTGACTGCTACACAACAATTATGGAGGAAAAAAAAGCTCATTTCCATTTTACCAGCATATACTGTACAGTACCTCAATCGATGCAGGGCCCACCACATTGTTGTCAATGGTGTTACGTGTGTGTACACTGTGTGTCAGGTTGTAGTGAGTAATCTACAAGTACTTCTTTTTTTGTGTTTTCTGGTGTTATCAGAGTTGCGAGGCTCCATAAACGCCACGAACCCAAACTCATCGGCAACAGCCAAATACAAATAAATAAATAATTTTAATGCCAGGGACTTGATATTGTTCGCCACATTTCCTTTATGAATTTTAAGACCGATTAGCAGAGTCGAGGATTTGCAGAGTCGAGGGTGCTTCTGGCTCGATTGACAAAGTGTATTCGGTACACCCGACCAGGGGATCCCCAACTCTCGGACACAGTGTAAAACACTGGGTTCTCCATACTGAGGGCAATCAGTGAGAATGTGTTCATGGTTTTACTGGTGTTATCAGAGCCATGAGGCTATAGAAACGCCTCAAACCCAAACCCCTCGGCTACAGCCAAATCCCCCCCCCCCAAAAAAAAAATCAAACACCAGGGACTTTATACTATTCGCCCCGGTTCCTATTTTTTAACCAGGTATCTTGAATACAGAATATATCCGGTTTGGATGTGAGATAGCTGATGTATTTTTTTTTTTTAACTCCGGCCCATGAGCAGCTGAGCTTTTTGCATTCCATTGGATGATTTTCATTAACCAGCAGGGGAATCCTGGGAGTTTGCAGGGGAATTTCCAGCATTCATTAATCCAGCAGGGGAATTTGACTGGCTGGCACTTAACTTCATCAAAACTAACTGAATTGATGCGTTGGACCAGCCCCTAAGTAGTGGCTGTTGTTCTACAGAGGAGACTATCAGTGTCATTATCAATTATGTAAATGGTGGTTTGTGGCTGATAGCTCTTCTCCCACTGATGTGTCAAATCTTCCTCCCATTTTGGTTCGATTTTTTGGCTACACGTCTATTTTGCCTCCTCGACTCAGGGGCATAACTGAGTTGGCAGGACACAGATCTGATTTTCCAAGGAAAACCCATTACATGTTTTCTTGCTGATTACATTAACATCAGCTCCCATGTCGATCTTGAAGTTCACTCTTCTGCCACGTATCTCAAGATTTACCCTCAATGGTTGTTCATCATTGGTTTGTACTGACCCAACGAAAAATGGTGTATGTGTTCACGGTTCAGATGCATCAACTTCAATTACATTCTTTGGCCTGCAGACTCGAGCAAAGTGAGAAAACTTCCCACATTTCATGCACTTCTTTCCTTCTGCCGGGCAAGAGTCTTGAAGGTTGAACCTTTACCTTCACGCTTATACCTGTCCGTGTCACTTCTGTGTGGCTCATGCTTAACGCGTGCTGCATCTACGGACAACCCTCTCTGTTGCTGAATCTGTGATTTTACCTGTTCATACTGCATAGCCATTGTCACTGCCATGCTCGAAGTCAAGTCACTTTGCCAATTGAAGTTTTTCTGAAAACTCTTTGTCATTTAATCCAAGCACAAGCCTATCTCTAATATTCTCTTCTTTGTTTGCAAACTCAGCGCACTGAGAGAGTTCAAATAAACTTCTCACGTATTCATCAACACTATTCCCCATCCTTTTGGGTTCTTTGATAGAAGACAGCTCTCTCATGATTCATGTTTCTTTTTGGCATGAAATTATCATTAATTTACCCAGCACTGTGTTGAAATCATCAACATTTTCATCTCCAGAATATATTTGAATGTCTGGAAACCTTTTCCAGTTGGCATAGAGCCAAGAGAGCAATAGAAGGTTGCCTCAGATTTAAATCCATCCTGCAAGCACGTTCAAACTGGCACAGGGTGGACCAGAATTAAGGTAGCCAACTTGACGGTGGGCTGCTGAGGACACTCATGTGTGAAGCCTCGGCCATCATGAACAGTCGCCCCCTGATAGTTGATAATTTGAATGATCCCACATCACTCGAACCCTTGTCACCAAACCAGTTGCTGACACTGAAGTCCAAAGTGATAATGCCACCTCCAGGTATCTTCCAAGATGCTGACTTGTACTCCCATAAGTGATGGAGAAGAGTTCAGTACCTGGCACACTCGTTTTGGACAAGATGGAAGAAGGAATACCTTCAGAGCACAACTTCAAGAAAGAAGTGGACTACTCTTCGCTGCAACTTACAGATTGGAGAAGTGGTACTGATGAAAGACGAAAACCTGACACGTAACTACTGGCAGTTAGGCCGAGTTACAGAGATCCACCTGATTGAAGACCACCATGTTCACAAGGTTAGGCTGACCATTGGTAACAGATTACTGAATGTGAAAGGTCTTCCTCTTCATCCCTCTGTCTCACTTGAACAACCGATACACAAGCTTGTGCTAATTCTTGAAAATGATTGTTGTACTTAAAGTACACTGTGCCTGTTAGAAATTAGAGAAGATAATTTGAGGAGGTGTGTAATGCCAGTCATGACATTTGTCGGTTAGTAAAGATTTACAAAACAATTAATATTCTGAGCGGATGTTCTGGGTAGAGCTCGGAGCAAAGGTTCTGGGCGGAGCTCAGATCGGATGTAGATGCATTCTGTGAAGCCAAAAGCTTTGGGCTCTCTGCGAAACTTATATCTTTGCGAAGCTTGCAGTTGCTGCAAGCTTACACCACTCTGATAAGCTTACAATGTGCTGTGGAGCTTATACTGTGTTGCAAAGTTCATACCTGCAAAGTTTACATCTTCTAAAGCTTATACTGCGTTGCGAGATTCATATTGAGCCACGAGGCCATCGGTGTGACCAGGCCCATTCTACGATTATCTACATACAAGCGCTACTCGTTAAGGATGATTAAAGTGGTCAGTATATCTCTCTATGTAGCTAATTGTAAGACTTTATGTAAAAACAAAGAGTGGAATGTATTTTGCGCACGTTTTCCTCTAAACGCATTGCACGTCACGTACATTCGTGCAATTTGCATAACGTAGTTTGACGCCATTTGAGTTTTACAGAGCTCTTCGGAGCTTTCACGGAGCTTTTCGGAGCTCTTACAGAGCTTTTCAGGGAATGAATAAACGACCGAAGGCTTCTGTATGAACACTACTCCTTGTGTCTATAATCTGCTTTTGACAACCAAAGAGCATGCGATACTATGATTATGAAACCCCTAACGGCAGATAAGTGCTTGCTACGGCTTGTATGATGTGCCTTGTGGCTTGCTGCCATTATAAATTCCGTCACAAATAGAAGAGTTTAAGCTGGTAGCACATGTTAAAGATCTTGCTGCAGTAGGGTATGGCTACACAAGGACCGAGATATTCACCATGGCTCCAGATTACGCTGTTCACATCAGGAAGCGTAGGAAAGATGACAAGTGCTATGCAGTGGTTCTACAACTTTATGGACAGATGGCCTGAGCTGTGCGTGGTAAAATCATCAAGTTTATCTGAGCTATTAGAGTACGTTGTGCATCAGAAGAATCGGTTTCAAACTACTTCAAATAACGGGACCATATTCTAACCAACTACAATTGAAACGACAAACCACAGCTTATCTATAATGTAGATGAGAAGGGCATCTATACAGAGAACAAGCAACCTTATGTTGTTGCAGGTAGCTGATAGAGGATATCAACCAAGAGCTGTCATGGCTGAAAGAAACAAGACTGTTACCATAGTTGGAGTGGTTGGTGGTTAATGCACATGGAAAATCAGATATTCCACCTTTCTTTGTTTTCCCAGACAACGAATGGTGCCAGACAATGCAGGAGAAAACTGTTGGTGCTGATGGAATCCTGACAGACTGGATGGTTAATTTCCCAGGTTATTAGATACTATACTCAGGACCATTTCATTAAACATGTACAATGTTTGGATGCTTCAGACGCAATACTTGTCCTGTGTGATGGTCACAGAAGCCACTTAGCTATTGACCTGATCAACTGGGCCAAGGAAAACAATATTGTGATGTTTGTTCTTCCTCCGCACTGTTCCCATATCTTACAAGCGAAAGATGTCGGATGTTTTGGGCACGTTCAGCTGAAGTATAACCAGGAATGTTTATCTTTTGTGTGTGCCAATCAACGTAGAGTAACTAGGTGTGTGGATTTTCTTGTAAAATAAATGCAGATGAGGCACAACAAGGTAGACCTGAAGGCTTGTTTCCATGTGGTATAACATGGAGACGAATTGCCATCGATCAATGTCCTACTCCATATGGGATGCGCCCTCCCTGTGCGCTCCAGTGAGGCTGAACGCTTATGTTCTTGCCTGTGCCGTCTGAAGACCTACCGAAGAGATTCCATGGGAGAAAGTTGGATGGCATGTTTGGCCCTCATAAACATCCACCATGACTTTCCCATATCCCCACATGATGTGTGTGACATTTTCCTTCGAAAACACAATGGCCATCTTTTCCAAAATAGCATCATTTACGAATAATAAAATAATTCACATTCCGCCATCCGATCTGATGGCTTTTGTGGGGAGACCCCCTGCCCTAAGCTTCGCAACCTTGGCGCATGACAGTACACACAGTCGGTCAATGCTATCATTTTGCTCTATAGGTGTGCACAGGCCTTTTTAAAAGGAAGGATCGGGTGGGCAAGTTTGCCACTTTGGCCCATTAGTTATCGCGAATCTGTTGAACTGTTGTGCCAGGGAAGAACACAATGAATTGCAAAAAAAACTTCCAAGAACGCAGGAAATGCCATTCCAACAATCAATTTCTCAAAATCTCTGAGGGAGGACCCCCAAGCCCTGACCCCCACCCCTCCCCCCCCATCTTGGAATTCCTGCATCCGCCCCTGACATGTGCATGCACTACTGATGGAGATGCATTGCCCTGCCAGGAGATTGTGCAGAGGCACAAGTGTAAAACACAGGGCCAGGCCCGAACCAGTATGAGTACCAACATGCAAAACGACGGGGGGACTAAGGTTATTAGAACCGCATAGTTTTTGGAGAGACGTATTGGCAAGTCTCGGGGAAGTTTAGTTGATGATTTAATAATTGTTAGGATAGTTAGAAATGTTTCCTCTGTGTACCACCCACCACTTGGATGATTACTGGCTGCTGGATTTTCCTGCCTGAGAATGCTTTGGGACCTGCAGATGCATTTCCAATTCGTGCTGAGGTTCCCACAGTTCCACCGTTTCTCTTGGGGGATTAAAGTTGACATAGTGGGCCCCAAAAGACGTTAGATCTAGAGACGCAGGAAAAGTATAGAGAGGGGCTAGCTTGGATAGGACCAAGGACGTAGCTGGAACGGATGGGGAAAGAGGGGCATGGACAACAAGGATAGGCCCATGGTTGATTCGGGGGACATTTGAGCTTGGGTCGAGCGAGTCACCTGCCAGTTTGTACTGAAGTAATTTAGTAATTACTTGAGGGTCAATCTGACCGCACACAAAATACTCATGATTAAGTTTCATTCTCTATTTAACATCAGAACTCATGGAGAGATATTATCTAGAAGAACACTCTGTACAGATTTGTGGAAATATCAGGTTCTGAAATAATCAAGAAGGCCGATATATGGCATCACGTGATGTGTAATATATTATCGTTGCAGAAGGAAATTGATGTTAGTTTGGCTGTTTCTTTGAAAGACTTTCATTTTCTTGGTTACATTCAGACTCGGGTGAGAGATGTTGTGATGAAATAAATGTCAGAGAACGATTGTGACTTTCACACGGTAATCTTTACAAAGTGTTATCGTGATTTTATCTTTGTGTTTTAAAATTTGAAATCTCTGGAATTCTATCTCTTTAATTTAAAATGTTTCTTTTTGTTTTGTTTTTTTTCCTTTTGAACGAACAATTGATCAACAAAACCATATAGTCAGAGGCTAGAACAATGCTGAGAGATAAAAACTGCAGATATTGTATTTGTTGTGCGATAATAAGCACATAGAGTAAACATGCAACAGGAACATCTTTTTACCAATTTTACTCTGTGGAATAGTGGAACAAAATGTACGTTCCATTCCAAAATGTACAAGCGTCTAACTTTATAGTGATGTTTATTTTGAGACTTTCAGCTTCATCCAGTTTATTGAAAATAATAAAAAATAAAAGCAGTAATTTATCATTGGTGAAGAAGTAAGCAAGCTTTGGCCTGAAGAAAAAAAGAAACGAGTAATATTCCTGTCTACTAAGCCTAACTTATCTGATTGTGTACTGCTGTTATACAAATGGTCTGGTTTCAGTGAAGGCCATTTTGTTTTGTTGTTTTTTTTCCTATAAAATCTTAACTATTTTCAGCTAGGCAGACAGAAGAAATGAATTCAGCCCACAAAATCCTTTGGGAAAAAAATGTCTTCCAACTTTACTCAAAAATCCAGCCAACTAGTGGAGTGTGTGTGTGAACATATATATATATATATATATATATATATATATATATATATATATATATATATATATATATATTTTCCAAATGCGGGACTACACTATAACAGCAGAGCAAATTGGATGCAATCTGAGAAATTGAATCTGTCTCTCACAGAGAATAAGGAGTTCTGGTTTACCAGAAGCATTATATAATTACATTTCTGCTAATTGTATTTTGTGCTGCAGTGTTTCAGAGCAGAAACAAATATATAATTAAGACATAGAAGGGTATTGAAAAACATGGTGTCATAAACAAGCGTATGCAATTCATGCCAGTGCTGTTGGTGGTTGTGAGTTCAATTGCGTTTGGTTTGTATGGAAGTCATTTAGTAAATATATTGAGTGTCAGTTTCACCGCACACAAACCATAAGATGATGAAGTTTCATTTTCTATCTGACATTGATACCAGTGGAGAGATATGATCAATAAGAACATGATGTACATATCTGTGGAAATATAAGGTTCCAAAGTAATCAGAAAGGATATATGTCATCGCGTGATGTGGAATACATTGTGACGGTTTTGGAAATGTACCCCGGAGGAGAGTAGTCATGTGCACGTAGGAGTCTCGAGAATGAGTTATTTCATTAATTTATGTGGTAGATCTTAGCCCCTTGTCTAAGGGTTTGGGGGGATATGCGTATCCGTTGAGGTTAGTTTGTGTATCCACAGTCTGATGTCTTCCCCCCCCACCCCTCTGTTACTTTCAATCATTCTACTCAATCCACTATCAGTCCATTCCAACAATCCTCCTTCCTGAATGAATCATAATTCTCAATCTTCTCAATCAATCTACCCATAATCCCCTGCACCAAACCTCAACTCATTAACCCTTCTTTCATCCTGTCGGTCTTTCTTTCAACCCCGCAGGTTTCTTCTTGTCCTTCGGTGTGTCTGTCTTCCTCACCACTCAAATCCACTCATTCTTTTATTATTTACCACCAACCACCCATCACTCACTGTAAACAACTAATCACCAGCATCAAATTACTTTCCCACATTCCTCCTTCCCTGCACTTCCACATTCATCAAGTGGGAAAATGTTTCTCAAGTATGAAATAAAGTAGGCTACAACAACACATCTCGCATGCACGATACAGTGCACACTGTGGAATGAAATGTTGGGGCGCACAGGAAGGGGACTGGAGGCACTCTCCGCGGCTTTTGCTTGCAAGGGGCAGGGGGTGAGGGCTGCGTTGAAGGCTCCCTCTGGGATAGCAGGATTTTCAACAAGCTGCATCGCAGAACCACCCCTATCGGATGCGCACCAATGGAAGAGAGGTTCGCACGAAACTGGACTCATAAAAAAAGCCATAAAAAAAGCCAAAAGCCATACGTAAAAAAAGCCGTAAAAAAAGAAACTGGACTCGTAAAAAAAGCCGTAAAAAAAGCCACTCCATATCTGGAGAGCAGCAAAAAAGTCCAGAGTGTGAATTGGACTCTAGTCACGTCAAAGCTTGTCCTGCGAAGAGTATAAAAATTCCAGAACGCAGCCTGGTTAGTGGTGCAGAGTATGACGTCGAGCTGAAGCAGTTTCAGAGGATGGAACGCACCAGAGCCAGTGTACATGGTGAAGCTGCTTGTCCCATGTGTGCAGCAGAAGTGGAGCTGCTTGGCATTGGCATACCTGGGATGCCTAAGAGGAATTTACCTGTTTGTTTGTTTTATTTGTTTCTTTGATTCTTTGACAGAGCTAGTCTTCTTTCCAAGAAACTTTTTCTCTCTCTCTCTCTCTCTCTCTCTCTCTCTCTCTCTCTCTCTCTCTCTCTCTCTCTCTCTCTCTCTCTCTCTCTCTCTCTCTCTCTCTCTCTCTCTCTCTCTCTCTCTCTCTCTCTCTCTCTCTCTCTCTCTCTCTCTCTCTCTCTCTCTCTCTCTCTATCTATCTATCTATCTATCTATCTATCTATCTATCTATCTATCTATCTCCTATCCTATCCTATCCTATCCTATCTTGTCTTCAGTTGTCCTACCCTTTCTCCCGCCCATGGTACACTGAAGCTTGTGGTTTCTCCTGAAACAACTTGCCTTCGCCTCATGGAAGGCAAATCCAACTGAAGGAAATCTGAGTTCCTTCCTTCGGACAATCTGTCAATTCCGACATTAAATCCTTCCTCTTCTCCAATGACCCTATTTCCAATCATCAATTTGGATTCACACCAGGTCACATTACCCTGGACTTGCTGCTCCTGCTTTCCCAAGAATGGATGGAAGTCCTCAATGACAGACATGAGATCAGAGCCATTTCCCTAGACATATCGCGTGCTTTCAATGCAGTCTGGCACCCTGCCCTGCTCACCAAACTCTCTTCCTATGATATCCAAGGCAATCTCCACTCATGGCTAGCAGACTTCCTCTCCTGTCACAGTCAACGTGTGGCCCTTAATGGAATTTTCTCATCTCCTCTTCCTGTCCAGGCTGGAGTTCCTCAAGTCAGTGTTCTTGGCTCAGTGCTTTTTTCTCGTTTTCATCAATGATCTCTCCGACTCTCTGGAAAATCCTCCTTATCTCTTTGCTAATGACTCCACCCTCTGCCGAACAATCTGTCATCCCCTCAGATCAGCAAGCAGCAGCCTCTTCACTCTCTGCAGATCTGGATAAAATCACAAGTTGGTCCAACATGTTGTACATGCCTTTCAATACTGACAAATCTTACACTCTCACCATGTCTCTGCGAAAGGACTGTCTGGAAATCCCCACCCCACCCCCTCCCATCTACTTTCTCAACAATCCTGTTGAAGAAGTCCTTTCATTCAAACTTTTGGACCTCACCATCTGCTATGATTTTTCCTGGGAAAGCTACATCTCCAAGCTGGCCTCCAAAGCCAGTCACTGATTGGACATCCTCCGTCGTGCAAAGTCCTTCCTTGGCACACCTGAGCTCCTGACCACATACAAAGCTTTCGTCTGCAGCCTGATGGAGTACTGCTTCCCCATGGACTGGTATCCTGCCTCTCACCATTCTCAGCTTCATGCTGTGGAAACCAAGGCATTTAGGATCATTGGTATCTCCCGCGATGAGGCTGAGTCTTTGGCTGCCTCACTCTCTCACTGCAGGCAGGTCAGTGGTCTTTCTGTCTTCGACCATCTCCTCTCCGGCCTCCCCCCCCCCCGCTCTGTCTGCTATCCGTCCCGCCCATATTTCCGCATGATGCTCAAGGTCTGCCAGCAACTCCCTTCTGGTAAAACTACCAAAATCAAGAATCACTGCTCACCTTCTTTATTTCATTCCTCTTTTTCCCACCTTTGGAACAAATACCCACACACACTCTTCAATCCCACTCTTCCTTCCACGTCTTCAAAACAGCTGTTCACCACCATCTCTTATCTTCCCCATCCAAAACCATGATCTTTTCTACCCCCATTAATCCACCACAAACCCACCTCCTTCAAATTCCCTGCTTTCCTTCCAGAAAGTCCCTGTAGTGTCCATCTTGTTTACCCAGTGTACCCCACCCTATCCTGCTCCTTTCCACAGATCTCACGTCTCTGTTCTCTCTCTCTCTCTCTCTCTCTCTCTCTCTCTCTCTCTCTCTCTCTCTCTCTCTCTCTCTCTCTCTCTCTCTCTCTCTCTCTCTCTCTCTCTCTCTCTCTCTCTCTCTGTTTTCTGCTTCCCTCTCCCATCCCTCCTGCTCTTCTTGTTATATGCTCTGTGTGTTAGCTCTTATACGAGCCTTGACATTGTGTAAGAAACTAGAAGTTAAAAAAAGCTGCTGTAGTGGGAGCACGGAACAGAAAGACGTTCGTGTGTGAGATGATTGCCGTTGTCAAACTGGGGGCGCCTGCTAGGATTTGCCTACTTGTTCTGGACACCTCAGAAATTCAGCTGCACGTCCCGTTGCACCACCAATCTTTCCATACTTCCCTCTCCCCCTCTGTATATTTGGAGCAGCACAGCCCAGTTTGATTGCGCGAGGTGAGAGAAGGAGTCGACCCCATGCTCTTCTCTTTTTTCCTTCTCAAATTTTATTTGTCCACATGTACTACAATGGTAGTAGCTGGCTGGATGTCTTTAGAGTTCGAGAATTTGTTAAGGTTAGGGTTAGGGTTAGGGTTAGGGTTAGGGTTAGGGTTAGTTCTTTCCTTGAGTTCTCTTTCCTTAAGGAAAGAGCTCTTTCCTTTCCTCTTTCTGTGGCTGACTTGAGATCTTGGGGTCTTGAGTTTGAGCCCCTGTGGTACTGTTGAAATAACACCAGGTGGTTGATCTTTCCGTCTTCCTTCAGAGGTCGGAAAAATGAGTACCAGCTTACTGGTAACAGGGGCACTGCATCAGCGGCACAGCTGCACTTCCAGAAATGATGCAACCAGCAGCCACAGGCTGCAAACAAAACAACAATGCTCTTTCAGATGTACAGACTTCTTACTCATGACATAGACGTTATTGTGCCGTTTCTCTGTAACTGTGTAAGGCGCTCTGGACAACATATATCTTGTATTTTATGACGACCAGGAGGATGGTTTCTTCGAAAGACACTGGCTCCAACTGGGAGTTCCCTATCCCAGGTATCTTTGTTCATTATGGTTTGTCTCTTTACAGCAGCCTCTTCTGTTCTCTGATGAGCATGTTGAAATGCTTTTTGGAGCCTCTCATGGTGCTCAGTAATCCAGTCTTCTTTTACATCTCCTTCTACTTCATTGCCAATTATGAGATTAGGTCAGGCATTTTTGGATCTATGCCAAAAATACATAGAGGGTAGTGGTATGTGGCATGGTAGTGTGCTTGGTAGTGGCATGTGGCATGCAATTGTACACATACATTAATTCCGGATGCAATTCAGGACATTATATTTTCTGATGAGGTGGCAGCATCCCCCGCATGTTGTGCAATGCCCGTTTGAAGTGCTTGCATGGAGTACTGCCTTCAAGGTAATAGGGGTGGGGGGGGGGAGGACGGTGTTTTCTTCACACCGTAAACATTGCACAACTTGGGAATGTCTTTTGATTCAAAACTTCTGCCTTGGTCGCGATAAAGCCTATTCTGATGAACCACTCTGATAAAAAAAAAATCTTTGCCACTGTCTTGGCAGTTTGGTCTCTTGTGGGAAAAGCCTGTGTATATTTTGTACAAGCAAATACCACCCGTATATTAAAGGGGAGGGGTGGGGGAGAAAAAGAGGGAGGGGAGAGAGAGAGAGGGGAGGAGGAGAAAGAGAGGGGAGAGAGTGAAAGGATATGGAGGAGAAAAGAGAGAGAGGAGAGGTGTGAGAGCGATGAAGGGTGGGGGGGGTAGGTGTGAGGAGGGTGGAGGAAGGGAAGGCAACATATGGTGAGAGGAAGGGAAGGCAGACATGCAGTTGAGCATTAATTATGATTCATACTGTCTCATCAAAATGATTCTGCAGAGAATAACAGTGAAAATGGAAACAAAATAATGTCTGAAATCCATTTTCTTCCAGTCATAATAAAAAATACCGCCCAGAAATATCTGGAGATAAACACAGTCTGGAAACAAACACTGCCCTGAGACAAACTGTGCCCGGGCATGTCCGGAGACAAACACCTCCTGGAGACAAACACCGCCCGGACATATCCGGAGACAAGATCTGCCCCACACTTCCGGAGCCAAGCTGTCCGGAGTCATCTGGAGACAGACTCCCGTCTGGACATAAGGACATAAACATCGTCTGGACGTGTCCGGAGACAAATTCCCGTCTGTTCATAAATACCACTCGGACATATCCGGAGACAAACAGACACAACCAGGACAGGTTCGGAGACAAACAATGTCCAGAGATAAATACGCACAGACATAAACACCGCCTGGACATGTCTGGAGACAAACACCGTCCAGAAACAATCACCCCCTGGACACATCCGGAGAGAGAGAGAGAGAGAGAGAGAGAGAGAGAGAGAGAGAGAGAGAGAGAGAGAGAGAGAGAGAGAGAGAGAGAGAGAGAGAGAGAGAGAGAGAGAGAGAGAGAGAGAGAGAGAGAGAGAGAGAGAGAGAGAGAGAGAGAGAGAGATATGTGTGGGAGGGTGCTGCTGCACTGTATTATTAGGGGGTAGAGTGAGGATGGGACAGAGAGAGAGAGAGAGAGAGAGAGAGAGAGAGAGAGAGAGAGAGAGAGAGAGAGAGAGAGAGAGAGAGAGAGAGAGAGATGTATGGGAGTGTGCTGCTGCACTGTATTAGGAGGGGTGGAGTGAGGATGGGACAGAGAGAGAGAGAGAGAGAGAGAGAGAGAGAGAGAGAGAGAGAGAGAGAGAGAGAGAGAGAGAGAGAGAGAGAGAGAGAGAGAAGGAGTTTTGGGCGGGGGGGGGGGGGGGGAAGTTAGCAGAGAGAAAATGTTATACTTTATGAACAACACACGCACACACACACATGCGCACACACAAACATACACACACACACACACACACACACACACACACACACACACACACACACACACACACATGCGCACACACAAACACACACACACACACACACACACATGCGCACACACAAACATACACACACACACACACACACACACACGTGCTTGGCCGATACTGGCAATTCTTCAGGAATCGACAGATTAGAGTCAGTGTGATTACTGACTACAGAACGTACTGTATACAACTAAACACCTTGAGCAACTTCCGCTGTTCTTTTGCGGGAATTTCAATACACAAATTAAAAAGCAATGTTGTATTTATATCGACATTTCAAGGAGATATGCATAAACATTAATCTTTATAAACAGCTGCGAGTGACAGGTGTAAAAAAAATTTGGTTCGGTAATTTAGAAAACACTTTAATATGGCAAACGGCTTGGAAATTGGGTGTTGTCAAATATATTTTGCTTTGAAACTCACAAAGAGAAAACATATAACCTTTGGAAAGCACACTCGATAACCAACTGCTTTAGAAACAGTCACGAGGACAAAGGAAAACCTGATAAAGCCTCCATAAGGTAAGGATTAAACTTTACCACCACGGCACCTGTAACAGGCATGGCACGCCCACACACCTACTAAGAGCCCCTACAGATCCAAATCTACCCATATGTACCACGTCCATGTGTGCTGTATAGGTACCTCTATCTTGTATAAAAAGTGCCGATTGTACACCCCGGTCAGGACACGAACTATACCGCTGCACAACAGACTGCAGGGTGCTCGGCAAGTGGCTTAAACACTCAAGAACGCACTCCAACGGAACGCCTGGCTTGGCAAGCGATTACCAATTGCCGTCGATAAACCCATGCACCCGGAAATGCCCAAGCAATGTCCAAATTGGACAAATAAACACTTCTCTAGCAGTCGGAACTGCTGCTAAGTTCAATTCTGGTGCATAAATTTTGTAATTTGGCTTTAAGAGATTCTCAAGGTTATGGCATGTGCGAAAATGAAATAAAGCCACGGACGCTGGTGTCTCCGGGGGTTTATAAGCATTGTAATGTATCCAGTGATTCGTAGGTGTCGATAATATGAGTGAAGAAAGTTAAAAAAAAAAAAAAACTTTATCGTGAAGAAATCGTTGCGGCCTGTTCCAAATCGTCATTCTTGAGTAGGCCGAACAAAATGACAAATTCAACCCCAGCGAGGTCACCGTGGATACGCTTAAGATCCCATCGAGAGAAAGATGGCTGAGTATGCACCTGATAAAGGATGTAATTAAATAAGGCTGTTAATTATCTTCAAAACGGGTGTTTTAATTAACTCAAACACCTAATTTTCACTCATGCACTCCCTTGGAGTGCATGCAAAGTTTCAGGCTACCAAGTTTCATGGTTTTGGAGTTATGGAGGAGACACACACACACTGACATTAATTGGTATGGATACATATCACATATCCATTAGGAAAATGGCATTCTCGAGCCCAAAGCTGTCCTTTTCCAGCATTGACAAACTTATCACCAGTATCTCCAGTTGTCTTTTTGCAATGATGTAACAAAGGATGGTTTGACTGAAGGACCATGTTACCCGAGTCGATAACATTCACACTTGGCACAATAGTTATCTACATCTTTGACCGTGTATAGCCAAAACCATCTCGTCCTCAGGATAGAGTACTGTAAATTTTGAGTACAATGCACACTAGAGTATTCGGCGCACCCCCAATTTTTATCCTTTCTTGACAGAAAAAAAAAATATGAACACATTTCCTGATTAGCTTCACATCACCCGTGAAAATGTGTCCAATCATTTCTCGGTAAGAGTTTCACGCTCCCGACATTTACTGTTGCACTCTCAGATGACGCTTAAAAAAATTACCATTTCTTTCCATGACTTTCGTGCTCCCAACAATAATTTTTGCATCTATGAAACGCTCGCCTTGAAGTCAACGATTTCAGCCGAGTAAAATACTTAAGCTAAAGCCCCAGGAAGTCCTCATTGTTGGTCTTGTCAAATACTGCGTGACGTTCCTCATCTGAATCTGCATGCAGGATGTCGGCGTCATTGTTGTTACTCTCTGAGGTGCTTCCTGAATCTTCTTCCCACAGCACATCATCTTCCGTGCCATCCAAGCTGTTGGATATGCAGCACTTCAGGAAAGTGCAATGGGTGATCTCTGCCAGCAGCTTGTCCCAGACTTTCAGGATCCATTCATGAACAGATGGTAGGGAAATCTACCTTCTGCATCCATCTTCCCTTAGTGTACGACTTCTCCCCTCCATCATACAGTCTGCCCAGCACCGCCACAGGCCGTTCTTGAAAAGTTTATTGACTGTGATATCAATATTCTGGAGGAGCGATGCCATCCCACTGGGAATCATCAAAAGATTGCTGTTGAATCATCACAGGGTCATCATTGTGTGGTCCCTCTTATGACAGCGGAATGCGTCGAGGACAAGAAGTCTTTTACACTGTGCGAGACCTCCTACTTTCCTCTCCCAGACAGGGTGCTGCCAGTTATTAATGAGGTCATCGTCCATCCAGCCCTTGGGGTGGACCCTCACAATGATGCCGAGTGGGAACTTCTCTTTCGGAAGAGTTTTCTGCTTGAAGGTGACATACGGCAGCAGCTTTCCTCCATCAGCAGTGTAGCCCTGCATAACCTTGCTGTGGTCCTTCTCGTTCCCAATCGTCATGACGCTCATGCTCTTGGAACCTTTAGCCGCTATGGTGGTACTTTGAGGGATCTTGGAGAGTGGGTACTCGTACTGGTGGCACAGCTTGATAACATACTGCCAAGACATGAAGCAGCATGCCCATGAAATGCTCACCTTGAAGTCTACGATTCCAGCTCTTTCAACGATGACCCTTTCCTTTGGTCGAAGTGCCATCTTTTAAATTCTGTGCTCCTCCGCGTGTATGAGCATGGCGGATTCACACAGCAGTGCTGCGTGATACGTGAATTCTGATATACAAAATTTCTTAGACCTGTTTAGAAGGCACACCTCCAACTTTTGAGATGTTCCTGCATGAAAAAAGTGCTCATTATAATCAAAACTTTAGGGTAGGTCCTTTCTGTGCTCTTGTGTCCACTCTCATCATGGCTATATTTCAGGAGCCTGATGAGCAGTTTCTGTGGGATGACTGTGCGAGATGGTCTTTCTGTCTTCATTAATTTTTCTATGAAGAAATCTATTGAGTAGAGCCAGGTTTTTCCAACACTTAATAAGCTTGCAAGTGTTTGGGTCTTCTCTCAATAGAGCTCGTTTTGATGGATAATGGTCCTGTTTCCAATAATGTAAGAACCTTTCCATTGCTGGATCAAGTGCTTGGAGCATCTCCGTTTCGCTTTGGGACATGGATGGAATGTATATGCTTGGTCATGGCTCTTTATGTAATGGAGTTGCTGCTAAGGGTTCCATGCGCACAATTATCCTGTCTTTCTGAATCTGTACCCACAACTGCACAGGCACATCAGTGGATTCAGCAGGCAGCTCTTTCACAATGCCAACAAACACAGTCTCTAGGCAAGCAGTTTTTGTAGTACGTTCCACTTTTCTACTCAGCGAGTCAGCATTTTGTTCTTCTTTCCAGATCTGTGACAGATTGTAACAGTGAATTGGACTACCTCTCCAATCCATCTGGTTTCAGTGGCACCCAGTTTTGCAGTCGTCTGCATATAGCTTAATGGGTCATTGTCTGTGTTGACAGTGAAATCAGATCCAAGAAGAAAATCTCTGTATTTTTCTGTGACTGCCCACTTTAATGCTACAAGTTCCAACTTCATACTTCTACAGTTGTCCATATTTATTTTGACTGCTCATGGCGATTGGCTAGCAAAGCGCAAAACAACTTTACCTGTTTCTTGGTCTTGTGATAACACAGCTCCTAGACAATATATTGACTCGTGTAAACCTCCAGTATATATGGTCTCATAACATCAGGATGTCCCAAGACAGGTGCCGTGATACATCTGTGCTTCAGCTCTTGTAAGGCTTCATCAAAAGAACTATCCCAAGCTTTCATAGCACGTCCCATTTGAACTTTTCTCTTGCCTTTCATTTCCCATGTTCTACCTTGCAGTAGGGAGTGAAGTGATGCTGCCACACTTGCAAATGATGGGGAAAAAAATGCAATAATACCCAGCTAAGCCTTAGAAACATCTTATCTCCATTTCCATTTTGGGACTGGCCAGTTAGTGACTGACTGGATCATTAACAAAACAGGTGATATACTTTCTTGTGAGTCTATGTGTCTAAGGTATCTATAGCTTCTCCTTAAACATCTGGCAATCCTTTGGCTTCACTTTCAAATTGAATCTCGTTTATCTTGTCAAAACCAGGTCTAATCTTTTTAAAATTTCTTTGAATGTTGTGCCAAAAATGAGGATATCATCAAAATATATGAGCAGAGTTTGAAATTTTCATTGCCAAAGATCTTGTCCATCAGGGCTTGAAGGTAGCTCGTGCTTCATTTGAAGCAAATAGCATGTGAAGATATTTATACAGTCCACCTGTGCTGACTGAAGGCTGTTTTCTCAATATCTTTTTCTGAGATTGCAATTTGATTGAAACCATGTGCACGATCGAAACTGCAGAAATATTTTGCTCCTTTGAGTAAAATCAATGCTTCTTCTATCTTTGGAAGTGGATAAGCTTCTGGATAATAAAGCATAATTTATTAAATAAGGCTGTTAATGTCAAACAATTTCCGAATAAGTTAAATGAACACTTTTTTTTAGCAGTCGGAACTGCTGCTGAGGTCAATGAAGAAGTTGAAATTTTGAAATTCGGCTCATGTTAAGAGAATTGAGACTTAGAGGTTATTCGACTCAGATGAAGAGATTCCCGAGGTTACCATATTTGCAGAAATATACCGGGCGTAGTGGCGTGTGCCTGTAATTCGGCTACTCGGAGGCTTGGGTTGGAGGATCGCTTGATGATGGGAGCTCTGCACTGGGCCGCGCTATGAGAGGGTGTAGGGCAGCCCGGAATCATGGTGAAACCCAATCCTTATCCCTGTGTCGTAAGAGGTGACCAGGGTTGCGTCAGGAAGGGCATCCGGCATAAAACCTGTGCCAAATCAGTACACAGATTATAACGGATGATCCGCTGTGGCGACCCCTAACAAGAGCAGCCGAAAGACGAACAACAACAACCATATTTGCAGAAATGAAACAAGAAAAAGAGCAATCAGAGATTACAGACCCTCACCAGGACTTATTTTGTGTGGTGTATTTTGTGTGGCGTTTGTGTATTGGTCTTACATAATTAATAAGCCAAAATTAGAACTGCCACTTTCTAACTGCTGGCAGTGATGACCGGGTACCAAGACGTCCCACTTTGATGCAACCCCGCTTTGATCGGACACCTGTCCCTGACCCATGACTTTTTTAATTATTATTTGTTATTCAATTGAATTCAGAATGGAGTTAAATAAATTCAATTCAAATCAAATAGAAGACCAAATAGGTACAGTCCTGCATTTGAGTAATCAGAAGGAACCCAAACAAGCAACAAGCAAAGATGAAGTCATCAGGATAAACCTGGGAAAGATTTGCATTTCAGCTGCTACTCCTCTACCCTCAAACCCATCCAGCACAGCCAAGTGAGCATTATTCAAAAAGATTAATAAACCCATAACGAAAAATTAAATAATTCTGGCTGCTCGACCATGCGTCCTATCAATTTGAAATTTAAAACATGTGTTAAACATGTCCACTAGATCATAAATTTCAAGTTTCACTTCAATTGATTAAGCGGTTACAGAAAAAAAAAACATAATTTAATATTTTTCTTCAATCCAACATGGCTGCCAAACCATGTGACCTATTGATTAGTCCTTAATAAACTTATACACACATGCCTTGGGGAATATTTGTGTGAAATTTCCACTCGATCTGTCCAGTCGTTCTGGAGAAGTAGATTTTCATAGGTTTTCGGGCAAAGCCAATATGGCTGCCAAACCATGTGACCTATGACATCATATGTGTGAACCTTTTGTTCCTTATGGATAGGCGGACATACTTGTAAAGTTTCGCCTCAAGCTGTTCAGCAACTTCAGAGAAGAACATTTTTGAAGGGTTTTTTTATTGAAGGTTTTTGTTTTTTTTACGATATGGCTGCCAAACTACGTGACTGATGATGTCATCAATTGTTTTTTTTCTGTGGACCATTTTATCCCGAGATGACCCTCAAAAATGTTCATACTAATCAGATTTGGCGTTCTACATATGCAATTATGACATCATAATAAAGGCACCTCTGATGTCCTCAAAACATCATACTTATTCCCCACGAGGAGTACTTGCCATGTGTCAAATTTCAATTTTTTCCTTTGTTCAGTTTCAGGGATACAGAGGTCCAAAGTTTTTCCGTTTATCTAATATGGCTGCCACACCACAAGACCTATGACGTCATAATTATGATTAAAATATTCTGTATGAGTAATCGCACCAATGGTGAAAATTTCGTCTTAATCCTTCATGGATGGACGGATGGACGGAACCGATCAAGCTGTTGTGGAGAAAAACACGAAAGTTCTGTGCAGACAAACAAACAAGCAGTCATAGACTGGTACTTACAAAAACCGTCAACTTGACCTCTGACTTTGTCTAATAAAAGCTGTCTCTAGAGAAGGTAGCGAAGCAAACCAGAAGTTTCTACGATGATTCTGTACCAAACCATCAAAAATCGAATGTTTGACCTCACTGTGACCTTGACCTTTGACCGATTTTGACCAAAATCTAATCAGCACTAGCCATCACCCTCCTGAATCACATGGTGTAATTTGACATTGATAGCTTCTTCTGTTCTCGAGTTACCGCAGATTAACGTAACGTAAAGGTCACACTCGACGCCCCCCCCCCCCAACTCGAAAGGATGCCGGGGCGAGCGCGATGACATCAGCGCGCACGCGCAAACCCTTTACGTGACTCAACAATGCGTCTGCTCGAGCGCGCTGTGCCACGTGACGAGCCGTGACGCGGTGGGTGAAATATTTTTATGCAATCTTAAAACATCTCCAAAACATCCGATTTTTACCAGAATTTCGACAACCGAGTGTTAAGCGTCCTAAGCGATCGCAAAAACCGAAGACAAAATTAAAATCGAAGTTAAAACGAACTCGTAACGTCGACCGAAGCAAAAATACTCCATTTCTACACAGGAATTTACGGAATTATTTAATATTGATTTATAACACTGAAATTTTAAAACAGCCGTAACTCGATGAATTGACACACAAATTCCACCGAACTTACCTCGATCTTCCAAACTCACGCTCCGTCAACAATGCCTGTGCTAACTTTTCTCGAGTTATCATGTTTTGGATGTTTGACCTCACTGTGACCTTGACCTTTGACCGATTTTGACCAAAATCTAATCAGCGCTAGCCATCACCCTCCTGAATCACGTGGTGTAATTTGACATTGGTAGCCTCTTCCGTTCTCGAGTTATCGTGCCTACAAACAAACAAACAAACAAACACACAAACAGAGGACGGAAGTGATCAATATACTAAAGAAATCTTTAGATTTCGTAAGTACCAAACAAACAGATAAACAGACAGAGACAAATGGACCCAAACGCAATACCTTCTCTTTTGGCGAGGGTAATAAAGCCATGACCCTGGTGTCTCCGGGAATTTATAAGCATTGCAATGTATACAGCGATTTGTTGGTATGATGATGAAGCATTCCATGATATGAGTGAGGAAAGTGAAAAAAAAAAACTTCTTCATGAAGAAACCATTGAGTCCTGTTCTAGGTCATGGCGTTGTTGATCAGGCCATAAAAATGGCGAATTAAGACCCCAGTGAGGGGCAGCATGGTGACCAACGATGAAGCATTGATAAAGGATATAATTAAATAAGGGCGTTAATTACGGTGACCAACGATGAAGCGTTCATAAAGGATATAATTAAATAAGGCCGTTAATTACGGTGACCAACGATGAAACTTCCATAAAGGATATAATTAAATAAGGCCGTTAATTATCTTCAAATGAGGTGTTTAAATTAACCCAAACACCCAATTTTCATTCATCATGCACTTCCAGGGAGTTCGTTCAGTATGCATGGAATGTTTGGGGCCCCTAGGCCTCAAACATTGGTGTTGGAGTTATGGAGGAGACACACTGACACACGCTGACACACACAAACGAACACACACACACACACACACACACACACACACACACACATACTTATTATTATTATTATTGCAGAAAGTGGAACAGAAAATCCATGTAACTAACATCAAATATGTAAATTTCAACAATCGATAACAGAAAAGATTGTTTCAGGAAAAGCTTTCATCCATTTCTAAAATGCTTTCAAATGTCCAGAAAGCACTGATGATTCCGAGTAAGTCTGGTGTGCACCATTTATGTATTTATAAACTCCTTTACATACGGAAGTAATTTAGTAATTACATGAGGGTCAATCTGACCGCACACAAAATACTCATGATTAAGTTTCATTCTCTATTTAACATCAGTACTCATGGAGAGATATTATCTGGAAGAACACTCTGTACAGATTTTTGGAAATATCAGGTTCCTAAGTAATCAAGAAGGCCGATATATGGCATCACGTGATGTGTAATATATTATCGTTGCAGAAGGAAATTGATGTTAGTTTGGCTGTTTCTTTGAAAGACTTTCATTTTCTTGGTTTAGTTACACTCAGACTCGGGTGAGAAATTTTGTGATGAAATAAATATGAGTCGATTGTGACTTTCACACGGTAATCTTTACAAAGTATTATCGTGATTTTATCTTTGTAATTTAAAATTTGAAATATCTGGAATTCTATCTCTTTAATTTAAAATGTTTCCCCCCCTCCCCTTTTGAACGAACAATTGATCAACAAAAGTAAAGCACAGTCAGAGGCCATGCATTTATAATATGTTTGCAAGCATGGTGACAATTTTGAATGTCTTTTTTTCTCTCACCTGGCTCCAATGGACTCCAAAAATTTTCTTCCCTTCTCTCACAAATTCTCCAAAATCAAGGGAAGCACAAAGCGCCCCTCCTTTTATTTATATGGGACAGTTTCTCTGTATGCAACTTTAACATTGGGGCTGAAAATTCATTTCTCGGCTTCTACTGAATGAAATTGGCTGCAAATTTCAGCATTAAATCCTTTGTACTTCGAGGTAATATTTTCCAAATTTCAGCAATCTCAGTTTCCGTATTCTTGAGTTTTTAACGAAAACCCTCGAAAGTCTCTGTTCCCCACTGTTTTGTCCTCCCCTCTCCCGCCCCTCTTGTCTCATGCCCCCCTCCCCTCCTTGCTGTGTGCTGAATGTTAGTTCTCATATGAGCCTCGACAATGCATGCAAAAAAAATCACGTTGGTGTCTGTCAGTCCATCTGCCTGAAATGTGTTGGTGCTTGTATCTCAAAGGCTATACATTGAAACGAGCTGAAACTTGGAATATACATCGGCCAATACATTTAATTAATGGCTTTTGAAACTAATTCCACTTAAGTGCCATGGTGTATGCTTTTTTGCTAGTTTTTGCTCATTGGGGCAAAAACCCCAAAAACTCGGACATAAAAAAAATTTCGACTGGTGGTAGAATAGTCAAACACGAGGTATCATAACATATGAACTGTTGGATGAAAGTTCGTGAAATTTTGAATATGAATAAAGTGATACTTGTTGAAACTTCAAAGTTACCCACAGCTGCATAATTAGGGATATAGCAAAAATTAGGAACACCGTAAAAATGGACTTTGGAAAAAATATCAGGTGCTCTAATTCTGGAAGAAAACTGGCTGAACCATGGAATACTGTGTTTAATACAGAGAAACCGTTCCATTATTGGGGAAAAATACCAGGGGCAGAGAAAAGCCCCTTTAATATGGTATGTTCCACGTGGCAAACAATAGAAAAGAAGGGACATTTCATGCCTTGTTGAAAATGCCAAACAATAGAAAAGAAGGGACATTCCATGACTTGTGGAAAATGCGAAACAATAGAAAATAAGGCAAATTCAAAAAATCTCGTGTTCATGCTGTGTTCTTCGGAGGAACCAAGAAATGCTCTAGAAAAGTTCATATAAAGGGGTGCCAATTTTTTTTTAACAAATTCATCACACACATGCACAATATATTATGTGTTTTCGTTTTCAATGTACGCAAAAAAACTTTAAATACTGATGGGTTTTAACCTGCATATGTCGGGTGCCCATCTACACTTGACATTAGAGATAGAATGAGCCCACATTTTCCAAGGCAGAGCCAAAAAAAAAAAGGCAAGAAAAAGTAGAAATCCCAAATGCAAGGATTATTGATCTCAAGTTGCCAATTTCTTGCTGGTTTAAGCAAAACTTGTTGGGTACATTACTCGGAGGAGGACGATTGGTAACACTCAGTCAGACATTGCTGCACTTACAAGTGCTCTGCATGAATTCAATATTGCATCTTCTGCTGCAGTTAATTGGGGAAAGAGCCTTAGAAAATTGGCCTTGTGCCCTGGTCCTTCAGGTTCATTTATCCCACCTTCTCTGCTTAAGGCCTTGTGGTGACGGTATGGTGGTGTTAAGC
This sequence comes from Eptatretus burgeri, assembly GCF_056783735.1. NCBI lineage: Eukaryota > Metazoa > Chordata > Myxini > Myxiniformes > Myxinidae > Eptatretus > Eptatretus burgeri. The sequence continues at coordinate 56,927,798 of NC_140962.1, forward strand.
ATCTCGGCATTTTTCTTGGGAATGAGACCTTCTATTTAAAGAACTGTGATCAGTTGGTTGATCAAATCTCTCACAACCTTAGTCATTGGAAAATATTGTCCAGCTTACTGAGGTGGAGTGCTAATAATTAATAACTTGGTTGCTTCCAAACTCTGGCATAGGGTGACTGTTTTACAACCCCTTAAATCACTTGTCATTCATTTGCAGCGAATCCTTGTGAAATTTTTCTGGAATGGCAAGTCCCGCTTTCGAGCAGATTTCCGAAGTGTCCCGCTAGCAAAAGGTGATCGAAGATCCGTGAGCATTGAGAGTAAAATACTGGCTTTTCGGCTGGCCACCTGGCATCAACTTTTGTACAAGCAAGTCCTGTCCTCCGCTACCGAAGGTGGATGGAGGTTATGTTTTCACCCCTGTCTGTCTGTTTGTCTGTGTAATTGTGAACAGGATATCTCAAAACGTTGTGGACGGATTCGGACAAAATTTTGCGGAGAGCTTGAGTGTGTGATGCAGACAAAATGATTCCATTTTGGTGAATATCTTAATCCGGATATGATAATTTTTTTAGTGATTCTTCACCATTGAGTGATAGGGCTAAAACGATAAGCAGTATAGCACGATATCTGAAAATGTTATGGACAGATTCAGACGAAACTTGGTGGATGAGTTGGTTCGGTAACAAGAACAAGCACATTAAATTTTAGTTCAGGTCCGAACCAAGATCCGGCCTATCAGTGGGATTCAAAACAAAAACTAATCAGCCTGGTGGTGGAATACACTCTACCGAGTGGCCATTCTAGTTGCTTTTTGTGGCAAACTGATAAGCTCAGGTGTGGTCCCAAGCTCTTTCTCCTTGATCTGCCGTGAGTTGACACCTCCTTGCTGCCTACCTTCTCTCAGAATCTCTTGAATGCTAGTCATTGTCACAAAATAAAGATTTGTGTAAGTTTTGTAATCTTATGTGTGAACCAGTTTGTTACAACAGCTTATTTCATCATGACTGCCAAAGGAGCTCCTTCATTCAATCCTTTATTGAGTCAGGTTTCTTCATTGCTGGGAATTTGTGAATAATGCTTGTTCTGGATGGCAGATCCCTAACCAGAGTTTAGAAGTTCCCAATGTTAAGACTTCAAACAACGCTAGACTTCCCTTAGTCTCAGGTTTTCCGTCTGTCTGTATGTTTGTATGTAATGGACAGTTCTGGAGGCCAGAGTAGTCAACTGATTTTGATGAAACTTGACTGGTAGGTTCATACCAGGATGTAGTTGCATGCTTTTGAGCACCATTGCTATGGACGCCACTGTTGCCTCGCAACGGGACTTTGAAATTTTTGAAAAAATCCGAAAAATATTTGCATATTTTTTTTCGAGAATCAAAAATCGGCTTCCATGCTTTTATGCTCACAATAATCAACCTCTTTGTCAAAAAATTTCAGCCCGATCCGTCAAAAACTGTATGACTAGTATGCAATTATATAGCGACCACCCATGTCGCCTACCAGCTTGTTGCTTACGAAATCTTTAGATTTCGTAAGTATATTGATGACTTCCATCCTCTGTTTGTGTGTTTGTTTGTTTGTGTGTTTGTTTGTGTGTGTGCGTTCGTGTGTTTGTTTGTAGGCACGATAACGTGAGAACGGAAGAAGCTACCAATGTCAAATTACACCACGTGATTCAGGAGGGTGATGGCTAGCGCTGATTAGATCTTGGTCAAAATCGGTCAAAGGTCAAGGTCACAGTGAGGTCAAACATTCGATTTTTGATGGTTTGGTGCAGAATCATCGTAGAAACTTCTGGTTTGCGTCGCTACCTTCTCTAGAGACAGCTTTTATTAGACAAGGTCAGAGGTCAAGTTGACGATTTCGAAAGTACCAGTCTATGACCGCTTGTTTTAATGGGTTTTTTTTTCTTGTCTGTACATAGCATCAGGAAAAATCACTTCTGCTTTGCTGTGAAGCTCAGTGTTGGATTCTTTGATTTTAACCTCCGTTTAAAATGAATGAAATGAAACATTTTGAAATTTTCAAATTAATCTCACTCAGATAACATCACTAACATAATGTTGATTCAACTTTCTTCATATAAGAAGATGATTTGTAATACCGGCTACCATTGGGGGCACTACATCATACACATTTACATAGAGAGTATTTAGGTTCTTCCCCCCACCTTGAACTCCATTCCCGAGATATGCTACCCTGACAGAAACCATACTTTGGGGTATCCTACAACAACATACAAAATGTGGTTGCATTTGGTTCAGTAGTTTATTTCGTTTTTGAAGCATATGCAAACACATAAATAAATTCAGTTTTACAGTACACATAGATATACAAAAGTCTGTCTGTCTCTCTGTGAATTTTCACAGGGTTCTATATAGACCATTTCAATGGTGAAATGCCTACTCTTTAAAGACGTTGACAGATATTTATTGTCCACCAGCTAATGCAAGCAGTTTGGTTCTCAGCTTCACATTTAATCGAGAAAGCACATTCTGAAGTAACCCTCGACCTGCACAATACCAATCTAACAGTTTTATAGTCAGACAAGAATCAAACATAAACCAGACAGCTCAGAGGCAAATCAACTACCTCTGCACCATCCTGTCAGACTAACTTTATATCCAATTACTGGGAAGTGAGACGAGGCAGAGTTAATATCTGTGCACCACAAGTCTTTAAAATAAATCCCTTTTTCCTAATCTCAGATGTCATCTGAAATCAAAGAAGGTCACATTAATAAATAGTGCACGCCATCTGTCTCTGTATTTTGATATATTAGATGGCAAAGGCCCATTTCGTGCTACAGCAGAAAAACAGTGGGTGCATGCATTCAGAGGGAAGTATTTGGAGAGAGGGATAATTTCAGGAAAGTAAATAAAAAGTAAAGTAAAAGGAAAGGGAAGTAAATTGAAGTGGGGATAAAAAGGAGTTCGACTTTAACTGAAGAAGTGGGATGCAGAGAAAAGGGGGCTGTTGGAAAGGATTGTTATTGGAGAGAAAGAAGGGTTGTTCATTGATGGTTTAGAGGTGTCCGTGTGTGAGGAGTGCGAGGGAAAAGTGGGGACAAGTCAAGGTGTTTAATTAGGAACTAGAAGGGCACTCGGTAGAGCGCATACCTCCGCCACGCAATGCCTGATCCACGAGAACATATCGAGCCCATTACATTTTTGTAAGATCATGCTATACAGGACTCGATCGTTTTTGGCCACAATCTCTCAATGGTGAAGAATCACTTAAGAGATTAAATAATTATCGTATCCCCATCCGGATTCGGATCTTCACCAAAATCGAATCAATTCGTCCTTGTCACACACCCAACATGTCCATTAAGTTTCATCCGAATCTGTCAACAACTTTTTGAGATATCGTGCTATATATTTTTGGCTCTTTCTCTCAATGGTGAAAAAATCACTTTAAAAATTCTAGTGGCCGGATCTGGATCTGGATCTTCAGCAAAATCTCATCAGTTCGTCCTTGTCACACTCCCAACCTGCCGCAAAATTTCATCCGGATCTGTCCACAACTTTTTAAAATATCATGCACACAAACAAACAGACAGACAGACAGACAGACAGACAGATAGGGGTGAAAACATAACCTCTTTCCACCGACGGTGGTGGAAGTAATAATTCCGGTCATTGTTTCCTCAACCTCATTCATGAATAGTCTTGCTCCATTGGCGCCCTCTGCTGTCCATGTGTCTTTCTTTCCACTCCTGGAAATCCACTGCTTCCAGTCTGTGTTGTGTTTGTCCAGTATCAACGTTTGTTAATCCATATGGTCATCACTGTCCCTTTTGAGTGGTGGTCCATGTAAATGCCTTTAGAGTTTTCCTTGCTGTATTCAAATCGACCTTTCTTTCACTGTTAAAATCGTTTTCAAACTCTGTCACTTATACATGGTTTGTTTACTTTAATAAATATTCACTAGGATTTAAAACTGGAAGGCACTATCAACGAGGATAGATGATCCCCAGTAGAAAATGCTCATCAGACATTTTAACCAAGAGAAAGTTCGGACCTGAGCTTGACTAATGGTTAGTGGTGCCTTCATTTTCGAATATGGATCTTCACAACAAGAAGCAGTTTGTTGTGAACTTCACAAGGACCTATCTACAGTGTGTTCTTTACAAAACTGAACAATTTCTAATGAAAAACATTTCAAACTATAGTCTTGATAAAACTTTGCAATTTTCAACATGAAGTAAGACAAGTCCCAGGATTAAGTCCCAGGACAAGTTCTTGCCCACCACAGACAAGTTAACGAACACTGAGATTGTTACTGCGGCCTCACTGCACCCACTCCCTTTTCCTTTCATCCATTTCCAGCCCCGCATAGTCACATGTAATCTTCCAGGAGCACACACCTGGTTACCCTCTCTAAGGTTAAGATGGATCTATGCTGACAAGACAGCCTACAGGTATGTGTACTTATACACCAGACATATAGTCTGGGTTTGAATCTCGGCATAGCTATAGATTGTCATCCTGGTGTTATGTAGGTAGGGTGAGGCATGAATGTGAATGCTATCTCACAGTTTGATGTTAAACTGAGGCATTCCATCTACTGGCATGAGTTCGTGGACGTAAAAGATCCCACAGTATCTTTCATGAAGAGTAGTTGAGCTATTGAGGGCAACCTGGCTAAATTCTAAATTCCTGCTCCTTCAGTCGAGACATACAGTATCCTATGTTGGAATAATGAGCCATCCACTCCAGCCAAATAAACTGCTTTGAAAGAATTTTGAAAGAACTCTTTTGAAAGAACTACTGACCAAATTTTGTTCACGGATATTTTCGTTTCAACAATTTTATGTCCTTTTTCTGGAATTGTGGCTTCAAGTTGCATTAGTATGACAAATTTAAACTTTCTAGCCCACGTAGAAAGTACTAAACAACAATCAGTGATTCGGTGTTTTATGATTATAAAATACATTGTCACGTCAGAGGTCCCGCTAATGCAGATTCTCTGCGCCGGAGGTTGAAAGACCTCTACAAATGACCGAGATGATGTTTGAATTTAAGGTGGTCAGAATTAACTATTATGATCGCCAAGGATTACCCAATACATAACCAGAATTTGGTGGTGGCTCACTCGTGAAGGCAAAAAGATGTTTCTTTACAATTCAAATTGTTTATTAAAATTTATACGGGGATAAGGATGAACAGGACGATACATATATACATTTCTAAAAATATATAAGCCAGTTCATTTTTGGCCAATGTACGGACAGACTGCTGTTGACCCATTGTTTGGGAAATCTCACCTGACTGCCCACAATCCTACCCTCTAAAAAATTATACGACCACAATTTTGTGTAGCCGCATGGGCCACAGGCCTCAGGCAAAAGTCACAGGCCTCAGATGTCAGCTCATGGCCCAATCCAATTGGAATTATCCCAGGTATATACCATGATGTACTATATATGCACAGAAGCAGTGGGAATGTGTTTGCTTCATGTATGTAATGCCATACGTTGCCCAAATAATGGGGTGAGCAATATTTTGTGTAATAGATTAAGGGGTTTTTTTGGACATAATTTCTGTTTTAACCAGATTTTTAAAGTCTGCGGAAAACAAATAAGGCTGTTTTAACATTAATAAGGTTACCAGTGTAATATGTGTTGCTTTGCTTAGTACAAGCTGAAGTACACACTATTTCATGAAGCGTGCGTGTACCTGCATAAGAATAGCGATTTTGATGAACAAACAATGCAAAATATGCTTAGACAAGCTTTTGTGTCAAAAACGTTTCTATTAAGCAAAGAAGACTTTTTTTCATGAACAAGGTGTCCAGTGTAATATTGTTGTGGTGCCAGGTTCGGTAGCGAGGACGACCGCTAGATGGAGCAGTCGGGCCATCTCCAACTGAACACCGAAATTGCAAGGTCGTCACTCTGGATAACTCCGGAGTCGACGGGTCACTTAAAGGACTGTGGTCGCCAATATTTCGACGGCGTGAGATAGGGTCCACTTGTCTATTCCAATTGACCTAAGTACTCACGCCATCTAGCTACCGGGAAGCCACACGCTCAGCCGGCTTTGTCCGAACCAAGTCGCTGTTACCGACTCGGATCCGGCGTAACCGAGCGGAAATTACCAAAGCTGCACCGGCCCAAATGACAACTTACGGCACAATCAGCCTTCCGAAATCTCAAGCCCGAACCATGCTAGGCCAATGAAAGAAAACACGGACAACGAACTGGAACATTTAACAGGGATTTATTTACAATAATCGGGAAGGGAGACATAGAGCAGACTCAATCACGAATATGCAGGAATTGTACAATGAGCAATCAACACATACAATTTATACTTATAGGATGGCACCACCACAGACACACACACCAAAAGAAAATGGACCCAGATTATCTTTATTTCGACCCTCAGAGCCAAGGGGATAGAGAGGCTGGAGGTCAGAGTTTGGTTGGTACCTGGCCACCTCGTGCAGTTTGGCCGCAACTGCAGGTGTGAAACTCAGGGTTGTCGGTGAGCCCAGACACGGTATAGCAGGGTTCAGGTGGGGGCCAGGGTCGCTCCTCACAGAAGGCCAGCGGAGATTCCTGGCTCGGACTCTGGGTTATTGCTCGACAAAATGAGAGATGTAAGTCGACGGCTGTGGAATAGTCAGAGGACCGGCTTGAGACACGGCAACAACGACCACCAACGACGCACACCAAGGGCAATGGCGACCCCTTTTCTTCTCCAACAATTCCAACCCAACTCCAGCGAGCACTAAGGGGAGCCCGGCGATTCTTATCCCTCCCCTGGGTGAGGTGGGGTGATTGGTCCTCTGAGGTAATCTTTGCACTGATTGGAGAGGGTTTCGTGGGGTGATATCTGTCCCCCTCTGATTGGACAGGGGGAAAACCCTGCCTTTCTGGGGTGGAGTCGGAGCTCTGAGGTAATCTTTACCCTGATTGTACAGGGTTTCGTGGGGTGATGTGCTGGCCATCCGTGATTGGACAGGGGGGAACCCCCTCCTTTCCTGGGCGGAGTCGGTGTTCTGAGGTGAGGAAACCTCCGCCCACGTCCGTGGTCGAACGCATGTGGGCAATGGCGTCGATGGTGCGAAGACGTGAAGGAACGATTTGTTGGCATTTGGGTATTGCAAAAATCTAATGAGAAAGAAACTTAACAGCGCACACATGTAATTCCCTTTAGACATGGGGAGGAATCGAATTTTACACATACTTATTGAAATAACTAAGCGTAGGGACTGCTGTCTGTTTGTGTGCAAATGGCTTCCAGATTCGCAACAATATGTGTTGGTTTGCTCAATACAAGCTGAAGTACGCAATGTTTGGTGAAACATGCATTTCTGCATTAGAATAGTGATTTGGAAGAAAAATAAAACAAGCGTGGGAAACGTTCTCAGACCAAGCTTTTTTGTCAAAAACGCTTCAATCTTGCAAATAGGACTGTTTTTGAATGAATAAGGATCCCAGTGTAACATGTATTGTTTTGTTTCCCACAAGGGAAAGTACAAACTATTTGATGAAACACGCATTTCTGCATTAGAATCGTGATTTGCAACAAAAAAAAACTTGCAAAACGTTCAGAGAACAAGCTTTTCTGTCAAAAACGCTTCCATTTTAAGCAAATAAGACTATTTTTGCATTATTAAGTTTCCTAGTTTAATACAAGTGTTGTTTTGCTTCATTCAAGCAAAAGTTCATGTTGTTTGATGAAACACACGTATTTCTGCATTAGAATGGCGATCTTCTCTTTTTTGTGTGTACATAGTTTAGACTCGTGGAGGAGCTTAGCATGCTGAACAGATCAAGACATAACAGACAAAAACAGGACACAACAGGAACAGTGGAGATGCAAGAAAAAGGCGCAGAACAGAGAGAGGGGCAAACACTAACAGCAGAGCAGAAGGCCAAGATGCACAGAGAAGGAAACACCAAGGAGGGAATACTGGAGGGATTTGGGTGGAATTAACGAGGATCGAGGAGGATGTCAAAGTTGATTCCACAGGCAGGAAAAAAGAGGAGGAACAAATGAGTGGAGGTGAGCCATGATCCTGGATTTAGGTAGTTCCACCAGAAGGGGGTTGATAGTGGACTGCGTGAGCCCTGCCAAAACCTGAGGGGTTGGTGGGGGGTGGGGGGGGGGTTGGAAATATCAGATGGTGCAAGACCGGAAAAGAGGCAATACAAGACAGGGAGACAACTGACCACTGAAGGTGCACTACACAATCATGGTGCAATTATCCCAATGGCATGAGAGGCGGTGCGAGCTACCCAACCCAATGCATTTAATTACATAATAACACTTACAGGGAAGGCACTATTCTTAACGTACATTATGGAAATAACTATTCCAAGTCTACATGCTGTGTGCATTTCAATTTTGGCATGCAGTTTATAAAACCACAATAATATATATATATATATATATATATATATATATATATATATATATATATATATATATATATATATATATATATATATATATATATATATATATTGTTGCAAATTCGCGCCCGCCGGCATGCGAACGGCCACGTGACTCGAATCGCGGCACGTTGCCCACCGGACGGACAATTCTGTCGTGACCCTCCGGGAACTCGACCTACCTCGACCTACCTAAGTACCCATGCGGATGGTAGACCGGGCGATCGTACCTCGCCGCAGGCCGACTCCGGACACGAACCGCTTAAGCGGTCCGTTCCGTGCTATCGGGGATAACCGAGCGGTGTTATCGTCGGCCTCGACGGTTCCGATTAATTATCGGGCGTATTAAACCCACGACGAACCCGTTACGTGAAGCAAGATGGAGATTCAATTGAAGAAAAGACGAAGCGAAATGGGAAAATAGTTCAACATAATGCACATTTATTCCGCGGCACACGGAGAGCACACATATACAGCCAAACAGAATGCACATATATCAAATGCAACAAAAGAAACAATTTCGCAGAGATACTACCGACTAAGACCGACACACGGCAACACTTAAACAGTTTTACTTCACCAGACTGGCGCCGACACACATTTACTCAAAAGCAAAGGAAACAAGCCACCCTCATAGGCAAGGGGGCAGACAGGCCCATAGGCCAATGTGTGCACGGGACCTGAAGGAGCGGTCAGGCCCGCGAGACCGGGGGGGGGGGTCCTAACCGCGTCCTCGTGATGAGCCGCAAATGTGGCTGCGCGGCGATGCCCCGAGTTCGTGCTCCTTCGCGGGTTTCGTTGGCACCGCTTGGAGTGGGGTGGGAACGGGGCCCCCTTTTTGCACTATCTCAGCGCGGGGGAAAGGGGGGGGAATTGTTGATGCCTTGGGGGAAGGAGCATGGCTGCCTGGCTTGGGTCCTGCGACGAGTGATCCCACCGCGACCTCGTCGCCGACCGCCGTCTTCCCTGCCTCGGACACGAACTCCTTGGACTCTTCCCCCAATTCTCCTCAGCCGACTGCAGAAAACCACCTTGACGCCTTCGCCTCCCAACTCCACTCCGCTCTCCAACCTGACTTGACTGCCTCCGTCTCCCGACTCCACTCTCTGCCACCAAAACTGACTCTCCGCGCAACAACTCTCCGCACAACAACTCTCCGCGCAACAACTCTTCTGCGCAATAACTCCTCTGCGCAACAACTCTTTTCATTCGCCTCACGCTCACCATTTTATAGGCTGGCAGGAGAAAACAATATGCAAATTTCCGGATCAGGATGACCTCGGGGGCGGGGCCACGCTCGCCCATTGGATGGAGGAAAAGGGGCGTGAATCTCCCCTGATCCTAGAACTTGCATATCTCGATTCCAGACAGACGCGCCTGGAGGCGGGGCCAAGCCGCCCCGCGCTTCCGAATTGGACGGATCAGAAGTGGGCGTGTAGCATTCCTGATCCGAATTCTCCTCGGAAAGGCCGCTATTTGCACTCGCGGCTTGGTGCGTATCGCGGAACGAGCCCAGGACAGCCCGACGCTCAGTGTTCACAGGTAGTGTGGGAATGGCCGTAGAAGGAGAGAGGTGAGGGTGGTGGAGGGTTTATGGTGGTGGTCGATGGCCATGGTGCCGTTTGGAATGGCGGTGATGCGATGTTTGCGGGAGCGAGTTGTGAAGGTAAAGGTCGTGGCTGTTGGCGTTGTTGTTGTTGTCTGACAGTTGGAGCGTGGTTGGTTCAAAATAAAGATAGAACAGAAAAACGGCTATCTCAAAGCGTCGCAGTCCGAATGAATCATATTAATTCCCTCTAAACAACGGGTTTGGGGCGAACTACACATGTACTCAAGAGATATCTCACCTACGGGACCTGAATGGTGGTTTGCGAATATCCACAGCCGTAACAAAATATATATATATATATATATATATATATATATATATATATATATATATATATATATATATATATATATATATATATATATATATATATATATATATATATATATATATATATATATATATATATATATATACCGGGCGTAGTGGCGTGCGCCTGTAATCCGGCTACTCGGAGGCTTGGGTTGGAGGATCGCTTGAAGACGGGAGCTCTGCACTGGGCCGCGCAATGAGAGGGTGTAGGGCAGCCCAGAATCATGGCGAAACCCAATCCTTATCCCTGTGTCGTAAGAGGCGACCAGGGTTGCGTCAGGAAGGGCATCCGGCGTAAAACCTATGCCAAATCAGTATGCGGATCTTAACGGATGATCCGCTGTGGCGACCCCGAACGGGAGCAGCCGAAAGACGAACAACAACATATATATATATATATATATATATATATATATATATATATATATATATATATATATATATATATATATATATATATATATATATTCTTCTTCTTCTTTCGGCTGCTCGCGTTTGGGGTCGCCACAGCGGATCATCCGTATGATCCGCATAGTGATTTGGCACATGTTTTTACGACGGATGCCCTTCCTGACGCAACCCTGGTCGCCTCTTACGACACAGGGATATGGTACACCTATTCTAACCAGGGTATACACCGGCCCAGTGCACTGGTACTCATTTCGCCGACCTCGGAAGGATGACAGGCTGAGTCAACCCCCTGGTGTATTAATTCAGTGGCCCAAAGGGGCTTGAACTCGGGACCTTTTGGATCCTAAACCGCTGCCCTAACCACTGCGCCAACACAAGGCTCATATATATATATATATATATATATATATATATATATATATATATATATATATATATATATATATATATATATATATATATATATATATATAGATATATAAATATATATATATATATATATATAAATATATATATATATATATATATATATAAATATATATATATATATATATATATATATATATATATATATATATATATAAATATATATATATATATAAATATATATATATATATATATATATATATATGTATATATAGTGTCTGTGTGTTTGTCTGTGACCTATGCACGCGAAAAGTACTGGACTGATCCTCACCAAACTTCACATGCTGACAGAACATGTACCTGGGAGTGTTCTGATGTAAAATAATTGTACTTCCGACTTCCGGTTTCCGAATTATGACGTCATCACATGATTTCGTAACGTTAATTTTTCAAGTTCAGCTGATTGACATGGGGCCAACGCCATTTGCAAGAGAATGAAAAAATAATGCTACAGTCAATTGAAGACAATGACGTCCGACTTCCCGGTTTCTGAATTATGACGTCATCACCTGATTTCGGAACGTTAATTTTTCAAGTTCAGCCGATTGACATGGGGCCAACGCCATATACAATATATCTAACATATGATTTTAAGTGTTTGATTGTCTGCACGTGCTAATCTCCTGAAAAGTGAAAAATAGGAGCTTACCACTGAAATAAAAAATGTTGGGATGGGCCCCGGGAAGGTTATAGGCTATGTGGCAAGGCCCCACGGCCGGGGGGGGGTGTTTCCCCTCGCCAACCCCCTTAACCTATGACTGCCATGGCCCAATAGGGAACTGATACTGTGCTCGCGTCAGACATATGTATAGAAAATTAAATTCATTCAAAAAGAACCCGGGCAGCGCCGGGCGCATTCACCTAACGTGTATATATATATATATATATATATATATATATATATATATATATATATATATATATATATATATATATATATATATATATATATGTATATATGTATATATATTTTTGTTACTGCCGACCTTCTTCTATTTTCTGGTGTATATATGTGTATATATATATATATATATATATATATATATATATATATGTAAATATGTATATATATATATATATATATATGTAAATATGTTTATATATATATATATATATATATATATATATATATATATATGTATATATGTATATATATATATATATATATATATATATATATATATATATATATATGTATATATAATTATATATATGTATATATATGTATATATATGTATATATATATATATATATATATATATATATATATATATATATATATATATATATGTATATATATATGTATATATATGTATATATATATATATATATATATATATATATATATATATATATATATATATATATATATATATATATATATATATATATATATATATATATATATATATATACACCAGAAAATAGAAGAAGGTCGGCAGTAACAAAAATAAACATATTACAATTGAAATATACATGTAAAATAAATATAAATTGGCTTTAGTCTCCTGCTGTGTCGAAGCAGATTAAATGTTCAGAAGCAATTTAACTTGCCCCATCGCCCCCACCCTACCTCCCCGATTAATCTTTAACTTCCGCCATCGAAGATGGATGGAGGTTACTGTTTTCAAGCCTTTCTGTTTGCTTGTTTGTTTGTTTGTGAACAGTATTACGGAAAAACTCCTGGACGGATTTCGACGAAACTTGATGGGGGGATTAGGTATTGTCCAAGGATCATGCCATTAGATTTTGGACTTGGTCCAAAAAAAAAACTTAGAAAATTTTGCAACTTTTTTTCAAAAAAAATTCGATTTTATTTGAAAAATATTTGAATTTTTTTTTTGCATTTCTACATGTTTTAATCGATTTCAAACCCCCAAAAAAATTGTTAGAGAGAAAAAAAAATTGCAATTTTTTTCAAAAAAATTTCGATTTTTTTTTTGGCATTTCTACATGCGCGTCAATCTAGTTTAGTTTATTCAATCGTGGTTAAGTAGAGTCTGATCCGTTTTGACCTACAATGAATAGGATATCAGGTTCCCTTAAGTGACCCAGCAGTATTGGCGGTGGAGTTTTTGCACTCTACCGAGTGCTCCCCCTCATATTTTTATTGTGATGCTGTCCTCGCACATGATGTACAGCAAATTTTGGAGCAATTGGCCCAGGAGTATTGAATTATATAAAAACCAAAGAAAAGGCTTCACAGAGAAACGACTTGCTGACTATCAACCTGGATTCTGTTTTATGATTACTTCCTGATCACAAACAATCGTAATCACATTCTTTCAGCCTCATTACTTTTCCCAGCAAAAGCCCAAAATACATGACAAAAATACTGGATGTAATGAACAGCAGAATAAGTTTGATCCTCGAAATGCCAATTCTTTCAGTTTTCTTCAGCAGTTGAAAACTTATTTTAATTTTTTTCTTCTTGTGCATCATAAAGTCAATGCATTATTACCCAGTCACTGAGGAGCAGAGTTGCATTTATCATCAATACCATTTTTCAGAGCCAAGTGGTCCATAAGCCATGCATCTTTATTGGACACAGCATGGCATCAGCCTCACTTTTGTCAAGTGAAAGTGCTGGGGAAACCTAAACAGAGCTAGGCTAAGTAGTGACTTCTAATGAGGATTAAGGGGAGGTGACACAAAGTGCCATATCAGTCTCTATGGACCGTGCTTGCTGTGGGCTGTTCTCAGAGATGCCTTAAGAGTTGCCGAATAATTAGCATTGAGAGAGTAGTTGACAGAAGCTCTGTTCTCGTTAGTTTCCTTTCTGATCAGGGGGCCTTGTGGACCAATGTGCATGCAATGGATCACCCTGACAACCTGCATAATCAGACACTTACCCTCTGGGCCGACCACACAAGGACTTTCATCTCAAATTTGAACAGAAAAGAGCTGTTTGCCTTCAAGCCCAGTTCCCCTCAGTTTAATCTCCAACAAAAGCCACTTTGCTGATTTTGAATTTTTTTCGACAGTTGTGTACATAATGACATGCATACTTGTGATGTAGACTATTGCTTGGAGCATAATGGAAATGTGTTTATTAATCACATCATTGTAAATTCTACCTTTGTTAAAAAAAGATACTTATGCTCTAACTACTCTTGTGAACAATGTGTAAGCAGATTGATTTATTGCTACACCTTTCACCAAATGGAACCTGAATACATATGAAAATGCTTTGGAATTGAAAGTTATTTGCAAGATCATCAATTTCAATGCTTTTTCTCTTATTGTGGAATTATTTACCTCCAGTGATGACTGTATAGCTCAGCTAGATCATTATGACTATGCTCATCACTCATGTGGCGGAGTTAGAGGTGCAGCATTGCTGAGGATGAAAAAGAGAAGACAGGACACGACACAGAGATGAGAATAAGATAGCATGTACTGTAGGCCGGGGGCCAGTGGGACCTACCATGCACCCCCCCTGCGACAATTTTTCACTGATACTACAGTGTTCATATATGTCCCAAGTATCAGAAAAAAGATGTTCCCAGAAAAATAACTCATTTGCACTCTGCTTTATTAAGCTGTTTCCATTTTTGCATGTAATTAAGCTATCCAAACATTATTCTACATCTCTGTCAACAAAGGAAATATGTTCAATTTATTCCTTGACCCTCCAAACATATGTGTAGATTCCTCATTTACAAATTTCCATGGACCAGAAGTTGAGATATTTACGGAAATGAGAATTCACATAATTGCGGATCCTAATTAGCATATCAATGCATTTAAAATTATTTCCACTACTTTTACTCAAACAGAAAATGGTTATGTTTCCCTTTAACACCAACAGCCATCATAAGTCGCAGTTATGTATTATATCAGGCCCAGGTAATTAATTCTATTGATTAATCAGATTTTGCATGATTTTCAAACGATTCATTGTGCTTTGTATTTAATGTTAATTAGCCTACTTTAAAAAATTCAAAAATTCTAATATATTTTTTGCCAACCTGGCTTATATCTGGCAACACTTAAGTGATGTTTTTTTGACAAAAACTGATATGTGTGGTAATTACAAGGAAAGAAAATGGAAATTCTTGCATTTTTGTGGGAATTATTGTCTTTAAGTCAAATTTAATTAACATGTAAATGAGCTAATTAGCATAAACAAAATATACTTTAATACGTAAATGTATAAGCTTTAATTTGACACCAATTTTGTGATTTTATGTTTATATTTGACAGAGATATTGACATTTTGCCAATCTTTGTGAGATTCGTCTATTTTTGATTGGTTGCCATGGAAACAGCTTAATAAAGCAAAGTGCAAATGAGTTATTTTTCTGGGAACATCTTTTTCTGATACTTGGGATATATATATATATATATATATATATATATATATATATATATATATATATATATATATATATATATACATTATATATATATACATTATATATATATATATATATATAGCCTGGTGTGTTGGCGCAGTGGTTAGGGCAGCGGCTTGGGATCCAAAAGGTCCTGAGTTCAAGCCCCGTTGGGCCACTGAATTAATACACCAGGGGGTTGACTCAGCCTGTCATCCTTCCGAGGTCGGCGAAATGAGTACCAGTATACTGGGCCGGTGTATACCCCGGTTAAAATAGGTGTACCATATCCCTGTGTCGTAAGAGGCGACCAGGGTTGCGTCAGGAAGGGCATCCGGCGTAAAACCTGTGCCAAATCACTATGCGGATCACACGGATGATCCGCTGTGGCGACCCCTAACGGGAGCAGCCGAAAGAAGAAGAAGAAGAAGACATATATAAATATATATCTGTATATATATATATATATATAT
Organism: Eptatretus burgeri; assembly: GCF_056783735.1. NCBI lineage: Eukaryota > Metazoa > Chordata > Myxini > Myxiniformes > Myxinidae > Eptatretus > Eptatretus burgeri. The sequence goes on from NC_140962.1 coordinate 56,943,769, forward strand.
ATATATATATATATATATATATATATATATATATATATATATATATATATATATATATATATATATATATATATATATATATATATATATATATATATATATATATATATATATATATATATATATATATATATATATATATATATATATATATATATATATATATATATATATATATATATATATATATATATATATATATATATATATATATATATATATATATATATATATATATATATATATATATATATATATATATATATATATATATATATATATATATATATATATATATATATATATATATATATATATATATATATATATATATATATATATATATATATATATATATATATATATATATATATATATATATATATATATATATATATATATATATATATATATATATATATATATATATATATATATATATATATATATATATATATATATATATATATATATATATATATATATATATATATATATATATATATATATATATATATATATATATATATATATATATATATATATATATATATATATATATATATATATATATATATATATATATATATATATATATATATATATATATATATATATATATATATATATATATATATATATATATACATATATATATATATATATATACATATATATATATATATATACATATATATATATATATATACATATATATATATATATATACATATATATATATATATGAACACTGTGGTATCAGTGAAAAATTGTCGCAAGGGGCGGGGGTGCAAGGTAGGCCCCACTGGCCCCCGGCCTACTGTATAAGTAGTAGCTTGGTAGCTTGGTGGAGAAAATGAAAAGATGATATTGGTATTTAGTTTAAACTCTGTTTTTATGTTCTTGTGCTGATTGGGGCTCCAGCCACCTGTATACCTTGCAATGACCATTTGGGCAAAGATTGTTTTATTATTATCAGCTGTTCAATTTAAATGTCATCTCTTGCAGTGGGTGAACAACACAAATGTAAATCAAAGGAAAATGATGTACCAACAATATGTAGGCAAAGATTCACTGTAACAGTAAAACCAAATTCACATTAGGCCTCACATAAATATCAGCAGCAGTAGGCCGAGTACAAGTGTGAGTGGGCAACGAATATGTGAACAATATAACACCCCAAAGCCTAAATGCACTGCTTTGAACAACTTGAACAACCTGACCTGACCTGACAACAAACTTTGGTACATCATGGTTGATGAAGGTTGTGGTCAAGTGTCATCGAAATTGTGTGTGTAGTTTCTGAGATAAAGTTGCAAGTATTTGTGGACAGACGGAGGGACGGACTGTCGTACTGATGGACGGATGACCCGCCATCCCATAAGCTCCCTGGAGGTTCCAGATGAGCCAAAAAATAGGAAGCATGCTGTTTATCAAATCGTTGTCAGAACTCACCACCGCAGCCAGATTTTTGTGAAGGAGGATGAGGTCATCACTGGTGTTGGGCTCAATTTTACCGTCACCAATGTCGAGCAGAAAGAAGAGTGGCGAGGTGGTGTGCCCCATGATCTCCTCCTACATGCAAGCGCATATTGGTAAAGAGGGTCATTTTTTTTCAACATTTAACTACAGCAATGACTATTTTAGACCCACATTGACGTGATTGGCTCGAGTACCCCACAAAATTATGGGCAAATTTTGTCTGAAATCACACGTAAGAATAACTGTCACTGCTCCCTGGGGTGTACTGTTTTGTTGAATATTGTGGAGAGTTCAGTTAAGTGTCTCGAATGCGCTAGTGCAACGTGGTACATTTATCCCACACGATCAAGTTACAGGGTTTGAGGAGCATACCCAGTCCAGAATCACTTTTCACATTGCACATCGCTTTGTCGACCATTGCCGGATTGAGGGGAAATTTTAAGGTGGAATTCCCCATCCAATTGCCTTTCATCAGTCTCTGCAATACCCAACGATGCTGGTTGGGATAGCAAATCAAACACGCATACACATACACAAATGCACACACATGTACATACATATACATATACACACATACACACACTCATATATAAACACATACACACACACACACACACACACACACACACACACACACACACACACAAACACACACACCCAAACACACACATGACTGATTTTCTGACTATCTGGATCATCAGCTGGGCACCGCTGTTCATCAAGGTTTCAATCCCTTAAACCACAATTGACAACAGAATGTAAGTTTATCAAAACGAATTTAGTACAACCGTGTACAGTGGATACTGAAGAAAACAATTTGGATGCTGAAGATCGTGGATAATTACACAGCAGTCTGTGTAGATAATAATCAGTAGCACTTCCTAAAACTACAATTGCAGTAAAAGGTTGGACCATAATGATACACTCCTAAATGAGTATCAGACTAATGAAATAAGAGATGATTCGTCCTTCTACTAATAGACCAAGTGGAATGAAAGTTTACCTTTCCCTGAAGAACTTTTCTTCATGAGTCAACATCAAAGCACCTCCACGTCACGTGATTACCTTCAAACATCTCACGTTAACATTTTCAAAGGCCCTAAACGGATACTTCTTTGCCGATATCCTGGAGTAAACCTGCCTAAACCGTACTCCGTGATTTAATCTCGGTTTTCAAGGAGGTGATTTTGGTCTATTAGCCCTGATAGCTAAGATTACGAAGATCACACAGGAACGCATTTATCTTTTTATGTATGGATCGAGATTGTTATTTACTTTATAAAGATGCATTTTCGCAACTTCCTGTTTGTGCCTGTTGTCCCGCTTGGACTGTTCCAAATTGCATGCCCCATCCACCTTTCTCCTCATATTTATTCATTATCAATAAACCCTAAAAAGGTAAAAAAAACAAAAAAACAATGTTTCCATCCATCTACTTCCCATGTGTGCTGCCACCAAATTCGGTTCATTTGCGTGACTTTGGGGATTTGTAAAGTTATCAATTAATTTCATTGAACATGGTAGTTGGAGACCATTTGGCTGTTCCCAGGATAAAAGATCCCAGCATCGAGGCATATCACATTTGTGAGCCTCAGACGCGACTATCTATACCGCCTTATGACAACCACCGGAGAATCTGTGGAACATTATGTCATTCAACTGGAATGACAGGGAAGGCCCAGAGAGGCTCGTGTAAACTTGCATAGATAGTCCACTCTGATTAATGGGTTCTGAGGTTTGGAAGAGAGCCCCTGGTTTTAATTGGCATAGGGTACAATGAGAAGATTGGCTGCAGCGGGCACTGCTGGTATTGAGCGGGATCCCAGGTTGTAATTGGATTTGTGTTGAAATTACCTTTCCCCTTTGTCACGACTCGACATGCTTTGCTTTTAGGAGCATGAGGGTGAGTTGGAGAATTAGTATGGGTGACTGGCAAGAGTGGTCATGAAAACCAAGCATGTGGACTGGGTGAAAAGGGTTACAATGTGGTTTGTATTGTGAAACAAGGATTGCATTTTGTTTTGGTTCTTGGTGATTGTTAGAGTGTATGTAGGCCATGGCCGGTTGGAACACCATTTTTAGCACATACTCCAGGTGGAGGTAGAGATGAATTGCAGCTGGAGAGGGATCATTGCTTGCAAAGTTTATGGGTGGGGAAGTGGTCCGTGTCCATGGGTGATGAAGTTCTTTGAGAGAGCAAACACTGCGGCCCCTCGCCATGCCTCACTCCCAGCAAACATCTGGGATGGAAAACTCACCGGGAGGAGGGTCGGATAGGTCAGCCATGAGGAGGACGATCCCTAACAACTACGGAAGGCCAATGGGTGACCCCCTCTGGCAGTGTGAACAGCGAAGGGAGCTGTTGTGATGCTTGGGGTGAGAAATTAAGGGAGGGGCCCAAGGAATTCCTGGATTTGGGGACTTTGTTTGTGTTGCGGGGATGCACACACTATTACAACCCCACTTCCACAGTATAGGACCTCCCCACTGCAGAGTTGAGGCCACACCTGTAGTTAATTGAAATGCCATGGCCTTGCAGGGAATTTAATGGTTATTGTTATAATGTATATGGAAATGTTACACTCAGTCCCATGCAACTTGATATGTGCTATGGAAAGCAGGGAGCCCATTAAATTGGCTTGCTAGATTTTAAATTGGGAATTTTAGTTCATCTGACAGCTGGAACAGGTGACATCCACTGGGGGGTGTGGTCATTTAGATGGGGTTTGAATGGGACAAGTTAAATTGAGGATAAGGCAGGCTTGCCTATGTTTTGTGTTTTTCCATCTTCTCTTCCCATCCCAGGAACACCTGAAGAAGACATAAGAAGGACGGGGATCAAAATTGATTTATTAAGAATTTTGGGCATAATTGTGATTGCTGTGCATTTTATTGCAACAGGGAGAGTAGAACGGTAAGGAGTCTAGGTAAGGTTAGCTGCGGTTTGCCTTCCACAGCCTTCTCTAACTTATTGGGATGCCAAGTGCTAAGAACAGAATCTTTGATTCCCAATGAAGAGCCTTTACAGGAGCCTAAGGTTCTGGAGGTGGCGGCTGTGTTACATGGAGGGGTGGGGTCCAAAGCTAGACTGTGCCAAGTGTAACATGGACAGTGTGTTTCGAAAGCCTGGTGTTGGCTTAATGGTGAGGGTGGCGGCTTGGGATCCGAGGGTCCTGAGTTCAAGCCCCATTGGCTGCTGAATTAAAATACACTAGGAGGTTGACTCAGCCTGTCATCCTTCCGAGGTTGTCAAAATGAGTACCATTGTACTGGTAAGGGGGACACTGAATCAGCGGCATAGCCACGTCCCAACCAATGATGCAACCAGCAGCCACAGGCTGTACTCGATAAAAATAGTGTGTTTTGAGTAGGTTGGATTGCCATGCATCAGGGAACTCTCAGAGTAAGTCGGCTTGTAAAATGTGACACTGAGGAGGCAACGTACGTAATTTATGGACAGTATAGTCAGGATAAGATGTATGCATAAACACCTGTTGCTAGTGGGTGGGGCCAGGTGAGGATTTCTGGCCACAAAGAGGCACACGGGAAAGCGCTCTACATGCTTCAAATCGACCTGTCACAAACTGTTCGGGTGGTATGTGCAAGCCATGGTGGTGCAGTGTGCTGTGGAGCCCCATAAGCGGGGAAGACCTATTTATCGGGGTTGCCCCATGGGCAGAAAGGCCTAGAGGCTGGCACCTCCCACGACAGTGGGCAGATAATCATGGGGCCCATGGCAGGCAAAGGCGGTCCCAGGGTAATGAGGGTGGGCCAGAAGCTTCGTGAAAGCTGGAGTGAAAAGGTAGAGAGGATCATGAGGGCTTGCACATTCAGAGTTAGTGTGGGACTGGCGACCAAAATAATATCGCTTTCTGTTCTTTGTGTCACTGCAGGTCTCTTGACTCTCCTTGTTCCTTGGTGCTCTTCATAGCTGGCTCTCTTTGTTTCCTTCCTCGCAGTCCACAACGTGCTGCACAATTTCCCTGCACTCCACACATTGCCAAAGGGAAGTGCTCATCTGCATTATCGATTGTTTGTGAAAGTGCGGTCTGTGATGCCCAATTGGTTTAGGAATTGTTTTTTATTTCATCACCGCATAAGTTGCATTTTCCCTATCCCTGTTTGTGTCTGTTGCCTCACTTGGACTGTTCCGAACTGCATGTCCCGTCCTCATTTATACCCATTTTTATTCATTATAAATAAACCCTTGAAAATGTATGAAAACTTCTTCCAGCCATCTGCTTCCTGTGTGTGCCACCGCCAAATTTGGCTCATTTGGGCGACATAGAGGAATGGTAGAGTTATGGATTAATTTCACTGAATGCAGTAGTTAGAAACTGTTAGGCCATTCCCCAGATAAAAGATCCCGATGCCGAGATATATCGCGTTTGTAATTTATGATAGAGGGATGACTTAATTTAAATTGAATGTTATATTTTGAACACGAAGTGGAACATTAATTGGAAAACAAACTTGCCATTGAACAATACTCTGTCTGAATTTGTCCTGGTTGTGCAGAGAGGAGTGATATATCTTCTTCTTCTTCTTCTTTCGGCTGGTCCCGTTCGGGGTCGCCACAGCGGATCATCCGTATGATCCGCATCATGATTTGGCACATGTTTTACGCCGGATGCCCTTCCTGACGCAACCCTGGTCGCCTCTTACGACACAGGGATATGGTATACCTATTTTAACCGGGGTATACACCGGCCCAGTACACTGGTACTCATTTCGCCGACCTCGGAAGGATGACAGGCTGAGTCAACCCCCTGGTGTATTAATTCAGTGGCCCAACGGGGCTTGAACTCAGGACCTTTTGGATCCCAAGCCGCTGCCCTAACCACTGCGCCAACACCAGGCTCAGAGGAGTGATATATATATATATATATATATATATATATATATATATATATATATATATATATATATATATATATATATATATATATATATATATATATATATATATATATATATATATATATACATACATATATATATACATATATATATATATATATATATATATATATATATATATATATATATACATACATATATATATACATATATATATATATATATACATATATATATATATATATATATATATATATATATATATATATATATATATATATATATATACATATATATACATATATATATGTATATATATATATATATACATATATATACATATATATATATATATATACATATATATATATATATATATATACATATATATACATATATATATATACATATATATACATACATATATATATATATATATATATACATACATATATATATATATATATATATATATATATATATATATATACATATATATATATACATATATATATATATACATATATATATATATATATATATATATATATATATATATATATATATATATATATATATATATATATATATATATATATATATATATATATATATATATATATATACTGTCTGCATGCCTGGTAGTCAAACAAAATTGCCATTGAACAATACTCTGTCTGAATTTGGCCTGATTGTGCAGAGAGAAATGATATATATATATATATATATATATATATATATATATATATATATATATATATATATATATATATATATATATATATATATTTTTTTTTTTTTTTTACTCTGTCTGCCTGCCTGGTAGTCAAACAAAATTGAACATCATACCAAACAGGAAACTTACTGTTTTTTAGAATGTCATAAAGGACACAAACAGGCATAAACAACTACTGTAACATGTTGAATAAGGTGGTGTAAATGATGCTGCAGCAACAGTGGTAAACTTCAATAATTTTTTTTCTACAACCTTTCAAATTTTTATAATAGTTCACTTAAGTTATGTACTTGAACGCTGCAAAACACAAATCGCCTTTTTGGTACTTTCAAAAACCATCATTTTCGCACTACTTGGATAAAATATTATGGCATTTTATGTGATCACGACCAATCAAGTTTGCCACTCGGAGACCCGCCCATGTCCTTGTTTCTCAAGACTGCATGGGGTAAGGTGTTATATGAACTATGTAGTTATTAATTAATTTACAACTAAATTTAGTTTATTTTCTTTTTTCAAAAATAATAGTTCACTATATGAATATCCCAACATCATACAACTCAAAGATATCATGCACAAAAAGTATGGTCAGGAATAATTGCATTTCGAAAAAGAAAACGCTTCATCATAAAGGTTTTTTTTGTTATGATCCACCTTGGCCACAAGGTGGCAATGATGAACTGAATAAACAAATTGTCGAACTGAACTTTTGCGCTTTTACCTCCCTGCATTGAAAGCAATACTTCACAAAGGCTTGTGGTTTTGGAAATGTTGGATATTTTAAGAAGTTTATTTAAATTTGTTTATTTTCGCAGGTTTGTGGTTGAGAATTTTTCAAATTGCTCAAATCCGGGAAGACTTGAAAAAAGTGAGTGTGCAAATCCTCCCCAAGCACCTGCTGCTGATTAGTCAGTGGGAAGGCGCTCAAGTGGTTTCGCACAGATGGTCCTGGATATTATTATTTTGTTATTGTGTTTAAGTATCACAAGTACTGCATTTAACGAGCTTCAGTTGTGCACTTTTATTCAAGCACTGAAATACTATTCCATTTGGAGTGAGTATATCGATACAAAAATGATAAAGAAAATTGGATGTTCCGATATGGATCAGACATTAATGATGGAAGTGCATATGAGGATACACACAAAGCATTTTATTACTTTTCAAAAAGTTATATTCATTTTTTTTGTATACATGATCGAAATATGGAACCGGGGAACAAAATGGAAATGGGGAAATACCAACAGCAGAGTGGAAGTGAGAATGAGATCAAGGGGAGAGGGAGAAAGACACATGGGGGTGAACAAGCTACATACAAGCTGAATATAAGCAAGAAGAGGAAGGGGAAAGCAGGAATGAAACAGAAAGGGAACAAATCAACTGACAACAAACAATTGACGAAACGATATGAGGGAGAGGTGGAAAAATAAATTACAATATCCTGTAAAAAGAGGGTGCGAGCTGGGAAGAACAAGACACGAGCTTGAAATTATTCAGAATAAGACGAACATCTTTGTCGACGATTTTTTGGAGTCCAACATGATTGGTCAGAGGTGGCATGTTACATTTTGGCTGTTGAGTAGGAGTTCAATTCCAGATCTGACTATTAACTGTCAGATAGGTACACAAGGCGTTGTCCCTCAGATGGACGCTAGGCCTGAGTGTCCTGTCTGTTGACATTTGTTTGTGGATGTAAAGGATCCCATGGTATCTTTCACAAAGATTAGGTGAGTAATCCTTGGCACCCTGACAAAAATCAAAATTCCTGCCAATTTAACTCAATTTGAATTCCAGGCCTCTTTGTGTGTGAAATATGAGAAATAACTTTGAATCTGGAGTGGACAGGTGAGTGCACCTTGGTAGAGAAGTTTTTTTCAAATTGACCCCCTGTGTAGATTGCTGGGAACTTAGACCACCACTAAAACTCACCTTTACACCTTTCAGTCACTCTGCTATACATTTCACATATTTAACTTTGGGTAAAGTTGCCCAAGATAGGACGACATTTAAGATGAGACATTGTCATTTTTCTGTGCAATGAAAATCACAAACTGGTCAAACACTGGGAACAAAAGTTTCAATCCTGACAGTTCTCACACTTTCTCTCTCTGAAAGGACCTTCTGGCAAACCCCCACCCCATCTACTTTCACAACAATCCTCTTGCGAGTTCAGTCATTCAAACTCCTGGTTCTGACTATCAGCCATGATCCTTCTTGGGCAAACCACATTTCGAATGATTACCTCTAAAGCCAGCTGCAGACTGGGCATCCTCCATTGTACAAAGTCCTTCCACGACACTCCTGAACTCCGATTCACCAACAAGGCCTTCATCTGCAGCCTAATGGAATACTGCTCTCCCCTCTGTGATGGCTCCCCTGCCTCACATATCGATGCCATGGAAACCAAGAACTTCAAGATCATTGGAATCTTCCATGCTGAAGCTGAGTCAATGGCCTTTTCACCTCACCATCACAGACAGATCGGTGGTCTCTCTATCTTCTACCACCTCCTGGCTGGTCTTGCATCCTCTGTTCTTTCCATGCTTTGTCGTCATCCCCCCCAAACCCCCCCAGGTATCTTCAGGGCTAACACGGTCCACCATGAACCCTCTTCTGGTAAAATTACCGACATCCAGGAACACTGCTCAACTCCACTCATTTGTCCCTCTTTTTTTTTTTTCCACCTGTGGAATCAACTTCCACATCCTCTTCAATCTCATTCTTCCCTCCAGGTCTTCAAGACAGCTGTTCACCACCATATTCAATCGTCCCCAATCCAAAACCATGATATTTCTTACCCTCGTTAACCTCACCCAAATCCATCCTAATTTTCAGGTTTTCCCTCCTTGGAGTTTTCTTCTCCATGCATGTGTGTTTTGCATACTGATTTTGGTTATCCCGTCCTGATCTGTTTGATGTGCTTACTCTACCATGAGCCTCAACTCTGTGTCCAAATAAAAAAAATAAAAAAAATCAACAGGGGCCTCAATGCTGTGTCCTTGTAACGAGCTCTTGAGACCCACTATTTTCTTTGCATTTTAATATATTTTTTTGCATAAGACCATAAATTGAGGCTCGTGGAAGAGATAGTTTCTGGTCTCAAATGTATTCTCGAATGTGCCAGCTCTCATAATATGTGAAAAATATTGGAAAAAAAAATGGAGAAAAATTACATTGCTGTGGAATATCCCCTCGATACCATGAATATAGAAGTACTACACATCAATCTTATTCTGTAATTCCAGCAGTGTGTGTGTGTGTGTGTGTGTGTGTGTGTGTGTGTGTGTGTGTGTGTGTGTGTCTGCTGTTTCTCGACAACCACTGGTCCAATCTAATTGAAACTTGCTAGGTATATTGCTGGGGACCTGAGGATGTGCCTTTTCAAGGTTTGATATTAATCGGACAAGAGGTTCCCAAGTTATGGCCATTTATTTACCAAACCAATGACAGGACACGTTGCTGTGTAGGCATGGCCAATGGGGAAAGGGCACCTTAGTTAACAATGACAGAACACATTGCTGCGTAGGCGTGGCCGTTAGGGAAGAGAGGTTACAACGTACGGACTTCCAGATAGTGACGACTTCTTGTATTCTTTCTCGATTTTTTCTCGATTTCTCGATTTACTGTATTATTTCTTTCTCGATCTTCCTCGATATTCTCGATAAATTATAGAAAGATAAACATGCACGTACGGCCACGCACGTACGGGCACGCACTAGTACATACAAATAAGCTGTGTAAGTTGCAATGTAATCCTTTGAAAAATCTTAAAGGCTCTTGGGGATCTCAAGGGTTTTGGGGTTTTGTCAGTCTTAAGGGTCTTCGAGGTCTTTGGGGGTCTAAAGGGTCTTGGGGGAGGGGGTGTTGAAGAGTTTTCAAAGGTCTAAAATGTCCCAGCAGTCTGAAGGGTAGAAAGGTTTAAAAGGTACATTCCGATTCCAATAGCACAAAATTAATAGACGTGTAATTCAGCATGTTTTTTGTTTTTATGAGAGAGTGGGCTTGCACTCTCTATGTAGGAATGACATGGAAAAAAAATGTCAGTCCCATCTGCTGCACACAAAAGTAAAGTCGGAGCATCTTCTCTGAAATGCACTTAGGCAACCGATGAGAACCTACCAGATCTTGTCAGTTGATTGTCTTGGCAAGGATCACTCTTCAATATGCAAGACCATGAAAAAAGCAAAAAAAAGGCAAAAAAACCGATCTGTTTTCAGCAAACATTACTGCCCTGCATAAGAAAGGTGCAGAAACAGATCACTAAACGACAGACCAATCAGCCTTCTCCCTATCATCAGCAAGGTTATGGAATCCATCATCGCTTCAGACATTAAATCCTTCCTCTTCTCCAATGGCTTGATTTCCGAACATAAATTTGGTTTCAGACCAGGTCACTCTACCCTGGATATGCTGCTTCTGCTCTCCCATCAATGGATGGAGGTCCTCAATCCTGGACATGAAATCAGAGCCATATCCCTCGACATATCATGTGCTTTTAACATGGTTTGGCACCCTGCCCTGCTCACCAAATTCTCTTCCTATGGTATCAAAGGCCATCTCCACTCATGGCTCGCAGACTTCCTCTCTTGTCACAGTCAACGTGTGGCCCTAAATGGAGTTCTTTCATCCTCTCTTCCTGTCCAGGCTGGAGTTCCTCAAGGTAGCATTCTGGGCCCTGTTCTTTTTGTGGTTTTAATCAATGATCTCTCCGACTCTCTGGAAAATCCTCTTTATCTCTTTGCTGATGACTTCACCCTCTGCCGTACTATCTGTCATCCCTCAGACCGACAAGCAGCAGCTTTTCGTTCTCTGCAGATCTGGATAAAATCACAAACTGGGCCAAGAAGTGGAACATGTCTTTCAATCCTGACAAATCTCATACTCTCACTATGTCTCTCCGAAAGGATCGTTTGGAACCCCTCCCCCCATATACTTTCTCAACAATCCTCTGGAAGAAGTCCTTTCTTTCAAGCTTCTGGGTCTCACTATCTGCCATGATCTTTCCTGGGAAAACCACATTTCCAACCTGGCCTCCAAAGCCAATCGCCGACTGTGAATCCTCCATTGTGCAAAGTCTTCCCTCAGCACACCTGAGCTCCTGACCGCATACAAAGCTTTCGTCCACAGCCTGATGGAGCGCTGCTCTCCCCTCTGAGCTGGTGCATCTGCCTCCCACCTTTTTTGGCTTCACACCATGGAAACCAAGGCATTTAGAAACATTGGCATCTTCTGCGCTGAGGCTGAGTCTTTGGGCCTCTCACTCTCTCACAGCAGGCAGGTCGGTGGTCTTCCTGTTTTCTACCATCTCCTCTCTGGTCTCGCCTCCCCTGCTCTGTCTGCAATATGCCCCCCCCCATATTTCTGCAGGGCGCTCAAGGTCCGCCAGCAACCCCCTTCTGGTAAAACTCCCAAAATCACAAATAACTGCTCACTTTCACTCTTTTATTCCTCTTTTTTCCTGCCTTTGGAATAAACTCCCTCACTCTTCAATCCCATTCTCCCCTCCAGGCCATCAAAACAGCCATTCACCACCACCTCTAATCTTCCCCCATCCAAAACTACAATCTTTTCTACCCCCGTTAATCCATCCCAAACCTACCTCCTTCAAATTCCCTGCTTTCTTCCTGAAAGTCCCTGTAATGTCCATCTTGTATACCCCATGTTCCCCGTCCCATCCCTCTCCCTTCCACAGATCTCCTAATGTCTCTGTTCCCCACTGTTTTGTCCCTCCCACTCCCGCCCCTCTTGTCTCATGCCCCCACCCCTTGCTGTGCATTGTGTGTTAGCTCTCATACGAGCCTCGACAATGTATACAAAAAAACCCCCCGGAAAATCTTCCTATTCATCATCTTCATGATCATCAGACAGCATATTTCCGAGCTACCTCTATCAATGCTGATCACTCTGGTACCATCCGCAAAAGTTTAACTTGGTGCAGCATCCTTTGCTATCGTAATTGTAATATATTGAAATGGTTCCTTGAAAAGTACACAAAACTGCATTCCTTTTTGTAAAGGAAAGGGAAGGGATCAGAGGGGTGGGCGGGACTACGACGATCAAATAGCCTGACGGGGGCGGGGCTGCTAGCCCAATGGCCAATAATACCTACATGGATGTGGTTAATGGTGGAATATTATTCGGAAGTCAGTGACAGCAACCACGACCACCACCTATTTCTATAAATTACGTTCAATTTAGAATGTTAAATCATCTCTAAAGTGTACGTTCAGTACCATTACAGTATGAGCACATCGACAACATTTGTAAACAGGAGTAGAACATATATATATATATATATATATATATATATATATATATATATATATATATATATATATATATATATATATATATATATATATATATATATATATATATATATATATATATATATATATATATATATATATATATATATATATATATTACAGTGCCTATAGAAAGTTTACACCCCCTTTCAAAATTTTCGCATGCTTTTGCCTAATAGCACGGAATTAAATTACATTAAATCAGACTTTTTCCACCTTTATTCACACATCATAACCCACAACTTCCAAGTGAAAAACAAATTCTACAAACTTCGGAATATTAATTAAAAATACAAAACTAGAATACCTTGGTTGGATAAGTGTGCACCCCCCTGAGTTAAAACTTGGTGGAAGTACCTTTGACAGCAATTACAGCTGTGAGAATGTTGGGATAGGTCTCGACTAACTTTACACACCTTGATTGAGCAATGTTTGCCCGTTCTTCTGTAAAAAAAAAAAAAAATGTTAAATCTCGGGGAAGTTGTGTGGGGAGTGTTGATGGACACCAATTTTCAAGTCATGTCACAAATTTTCGATTAGATTTAGGTCGCGGCTCTCACTGGGCTACTCAAGGACATTTATTTTTTTGTTCCTTCACCGCTCAAGTGCAGCTTTGGTTGTGTGATTTGGGTTGTTGTAATGCTGAAAGGTGAACTTCCGTCCCAATTTCAGCTTTCTTGCAGAGGGCAGCAGGTTTTTGTTGAGGATTTTTATGCATTTTGCTCCATCCATTTTTCCCTTTTTTTTGTCAGGTCAAGCCAGATTATATCTGTGACTTGCTCCAGATACCATGTAAACCTGTACTAAACTGTTTCATGGTCAGGTTGTCGGTGACTAAACCATCTCCCCCACCAGTTTTTCTGGTGAGGAGGGTGTTTGGATATGGACATCCAGCAGGATTAAAAACAAAACCTGTCAATGGGCGGAGAAGCTCCTTGTGAGCTAACAGCCATCCATTTGTAGTGCCCAACTGTGTCTGCGGACATCCTCCTGCAGTTGGGTTACTTCTTTGAAGAGGTTGGTGGCAGGATTTGTACTCCAGCCACCATAAAACTCTCCGCAAAACACAAAAATGCGAAGAAATCTGAAAACGCACTCCGTGGGAGTACCTCCTGTGCAGCTGCCCTCTACAGGGCAGGTCACCGGTGACGGGATTGGGGCCAAGCCTTCAGGACCCCCACTTTTTGATGATCGGAGGAAAACTACAGGGTAACCTTCCTGGGTCAGATTGTGGAGTGTGTGTCGGGGTGGTGCTGAGGTGTCATCCACCAGATGGTGGTCTCCTTGGGTTAACCTGGGGCAGTCCCTTCGGTGGGTGACTGGAATGTCCTACCCCTAAGACAAGATGATCACCTGTCTCTGTTATCATCAGAGCTCAAGCGTTTGGACATCGGTATTGCAGCTCTCTCTGAGGTTCGGAGACTGGATAGTGGCGAGATCAGGGCGAGTGGTTACACCGACTATTGGTCTGGTCGCTCTGATGGTTACCTTTCCCAAGGAGTTGCTGTAGCTGTGTCTAATAAGCTGATTCCAATGATAATTGAGGTAACACCGGTTAACAAGCGTATTATGAGACTCAGGATTCATCACTCCTTGGGTGTCGTTTCCCTGGTTTCTGTATATCCTCCGACTGAGGCGAGTGATCTCACTATGAAGGACGCATTCTAGGCCACGCTCGAGTCTGTGTTTGATCAGTGCGCAGGCGAGATACTCTTCTAGTCTTCGAGGATTTCAATGCATCGACTGCAAATGATAGGGATGGTTATGAGACATGTGTTTGTCCCCATGGGTCTGAAACTGTGAACCAGAATAGCACTAAGTTCCTTGACTTTGCAGGGTCATGGAATTGGGGTAGCTAGTTCATTGTTTCAGCACCCACAGGCTCATCGCTGGACTTGGCATTCCAACGCTGGTGGTGTGGCAAAGGAGATTGCCCATGTGCTCATTGATGGTGGCTGGAGGATGATCCAGAACTGCAGCGTGGAATGGAGTGCTCAGTTCCTCAATACTGACCATAGGCTTATTGTAGCCACTCTTAAGTTGCAGCTTAAATCCAGGAGAATGGTACCATCCCAGCCTAGGCTGGATGTTGGCAGGCTCAAGGATGAGAGGGTAGCTGAGGAGTTTTTGAACAGTCCAAGTGGGGATTTGGGGGTCTGTGTGCTTTGGGGAATCCTGAAGAGTTGTGGAGTGCCTTCAAGACCACCATCCTTGATCTTGCCATTGGATGTCCTGGAACTCACCAAAGGGTGAAGAAGAAAACGCTGGATACCATTGATCAGAGTCAAAGGGCCAGGCTTAATGGCAGAGCTGAGCTGTTTAGAGAGTTGAGGCATAAAACTGTATGTGTGCTGAGGTTGGACAAGGAGACCTATGTGTGAGAATCTGTGAGGGAATTACAGTGCCTATAGAAAGTCTACACCCCCCCACCCCCTTCAAAATTTTCATTTTTTTTTGCCTTCCAGGTATGGGAGCATGTGCCAGAACAGCACGTTTTTGCCTTCCAGCCTGGAATTAAATTGCATTAAATCAGACTTTTTCCACCGTTATTTACACATCATAACGCACAACTTCCAAGTGAAAAATAAATTCCACAAATATCAGGAAATGAATGAATAATACAAAACTAGAATATATTGGTTGGTTAAGTGCCCACGCATCCATCCATCCATTGGGACCATACTCTGTGCAGAGCGTTGGTGCTTCCTAAGCAGTCTCCTTGGCTATTGGGCACAATCCTGGATGGGTCGCCACTCCGACACAGGATACCAGCAAGCTGGCACTCATTTTGTTGACCTCGTTAGGATGCCAGGTGCTGACCTAACCATTAAGCCGGCACCAGGCATCGTGTCCACCCTCCTTTTCATAACAATAGTAAATTATTTCAGGTGTAACCAATCACCTTTAAAATCACACAACAAGTGAATTGGCCTCCACCTGTGTTAAACTGGAGTGATTCTGATTATTTCAGAATAAAATCAGCTGTTCCTGTTGGTTTCCTCTGCTGGGTAGTGCATTTCACAGCTAAGACTCAACCATGAGCACCAACGAGCTTTCAAAAGACCTCTGGGATAAAGTTTTGGAAAGGCACAGATCAGGGGATGGGTATAAAAACATTTCCAAGGCCTTGAGTATCCCTTGGAGCACAGTCAAGACAATCATTAAGAAGTGGAAGGCATATGGTACCACCAAGATCCTGCAGAGCTCAGGCTATCCTTCCAAACTGGATGACCAAGCAAGGAAGAGACTGATCAGAGAGGCCACCAAGAGGCCAATGGCAACTTTGAAAGAGCTACAGGCCTTTATGGCAAAGACTGGACACTGTGTGCATGTGACAACAATATCCCAAGCACACCACAAGTCCGCCCTGTATGGCAGGGTGGTAAAAAGGAAGCCATTACTAAAAAAGCCCACTTTGAGTCCTGTTCCTGGATTGCAAAAAAGCACTCCGGAGAATCTGAAGCAATGTGGCAAAATTTTTATGCTCTGACGAAACCAAGATGGATCTATTTGGCCTAAACGCAAAACGTTACATTTGGTGCAACCCCAATACAAAACATCGCCCAAAGAACACCATCCTTACTGTGAAGCAAGGTGGTGGAAGCATCATGTTGTGGGAATGTATTGGATCAGTAGAGATTGCGGTAATTGTCAGGATAGAAAGGAAAATCAGGTTAGGTCAGGTATGGGAGTACATGTCAGGGCAGCGTGTCGCTGCGTCCACTTTCTGCCGGAACTTCAGGGGCCTCCGTTTGGCCATCCCCCAGGCAGATGCCTGGCCCATCCCCATCTCCTTGTGATGCCGATCAACCTGATGCAACTACGAGGAACGTGGTTGGCTCATTGGCCTCCTCCACTCACGAGGCTCCCTCGCTGAGAGAATCTGATGAGCAGGATCAGTGTTCATCTTGAAGCCAAGTCAGAATGTGGGCATGTGGCAGGCCACGCTTTTGCCACTCAATTGTGTACATTTGGCACTTAATGGCTCCAAAAATCTTTCACTTGGTGATGACATTCATCAATGCCTTCATTTTTTGTTGGAATACTGTTGCCAGCAAACCATGGTGATGCTGTGTTTTTTTGGCCTGGCATCAGTTCATTAGCCTCTTCCTCCCAAGCTGGATTGCAGGTGAAGGTGATGAAGATTGCAGGTGACGGCCATAGTTTTGCACATATGTCATGGCATCCTGAGTGCGCTCATGCATGAAGTGGGGACCACCTGTGCAAGTGGAATGCAAGATGTCCAATTGGCCGACATTGGCAGCATTTCCATAATTGTTCATGGCATCCCTGAGGTGAACATAGTTTTCGACTCAGAGTTTCTTTTGTTTTTTTCAAATGAATCTCTGCCTTTCTGCCTCAATTTTGGCATGCATGTCCACAACAAATTGGTGGAAGAGATCTTTGCAACGCAACATGTGATTGAAATTACCAGCTCTCAGCATAATCCTGTCGGCATAAAAGTCCATGGCAGAAATGTTCTTTTCACTTGGCAGTCTTGTTACTGGGTATGTTTGTTGCAGTTCAATATCATATCCATCATCACCTGCCACAAAATTAGTGGATACTGAAGTGCATCATATGATGGGTGCCTCTCAGCAATTCTCTGGAGGGAGTTGTTTCTGAGTTGAGCACAATGTCTCGATTGCCATGTTGTTCACCCGCGAGAATGGCTGCCACTTCAGATGTAGAACAATGCATTGAAGCACCGCTCATGCTCCCCAGCTGGAGTTTTGTCTGAATGAATGACAATTTTTTACTCGGGTGTCATCTTCTCCATGGCACACTTGAGTCTCCGAACATAGTGGTTTTCCTTGTGGAGCATATCTTGTAACTGCAACACCACTTCCAACTTGGTTTGAATGACATTGTTGCAGCACTGTTCATCCTGCTTTGTATTGTCACCAATGAAGTTGATCGGCAGGAATTTTGGCGCTTCATTTGGTTGTGGCTGCAGACTGCCAATCTGATAATAAACCTGTCCCTGCACTTTAAATGTAGACATGTAGCCAGATTTTCTAATCTCTTTTATGGTTCGAAAGATGTCATGTTGAAGCATGGGTTGTATCTTCTGATGTTGCTTTGGAAATATCTTGCATTTGGAGTGTTGACTGTCAACAATGCACGAAGAGGTTCAGGAGGAGCATTAATTTGGGTCAGCCGAACCTTGCCACTATTGCTGCATATCCCGGGAGCTTCTCCTATCCATTTCATCACATCACAGTGCCTGCAAGTAATCGTCAATAAGCCATTAGCGACTATTGTATCAGAAGCATAATCCAAGGCTGTAGTTGTCTGTGTGTGTGTGTGTGTGTGTGTGTTTGTATATATATATATATATATATATATATATATATATATATATATATATATATATATATATATATATATATATATATATATATATATATATATATATATATATATATATATATATATATATATATATATATATATATATATATATATATATATATATATATATATATATATATATATATATATATATATATATATATATATATATATATATATATATATATATATATATATATATATATATATATATATATATATATATATATATATATATATATATATATATATATATATATATATATATATATATGTGTATGTATATATATATATATATATATATATATATATATATATATATATATATATATATATATATATATATATATATATATGTATATATATATATATATATATATATATATATATATATATATATATATATATATATATATATATATATATATATATATATATATATATATATACATATATATATATATATATATATATATATATATATATATATATATATATATATATATATATATATATATATATATATATATACATACTGTATATACTGAATATGAGGTCCGTCAAAAAAGTAACACAACTGACTTCACAGAAATTTTATTCCAAAAATATATATTGAAATTATGGCTTGTCCTCTTCCAAATAGTTTCGCTCCAGTCTCACATAATTTTATATATATATATATATATATATATATATATATATATATATATATATATATATATATATATATATATATATATATATATATATATATATATATATATATATATATATATATATATATATATATATATATATATATATATATATATATATATATATATATATATATATATATATATATATATATATATATATATATATATATATATATATATATATATATATATATATATATATACATATTGTTGCGGCCACGGGTACCGAGACACCAGCTTGTCAATCAGGGGGATAAAATCCCCGGTTGTCCTCGGAAAAGCCAGACCTGGGGCCACCGCTCACAATTAACGTTGTGGTGCGGTGAGTTGTTTTAGAACCACGAATACCTCCCAGTTAACCATGAATTCCAGTGTCCACCATCTAATTATTCCGTTTAACTAGACGTCATGTGGTTACCTGAGCGGGGAGCACGCCCTCCGCAAAGCACGAATGTTATCTCGATTAGATTTAAATTATGGCGGCCGAGCGTTTTAACCGCTGGTGCGTGCCGACTATTTTTGGTCAAATCTGTGGTAATTATCTCCCAGTTTATCTAGATTCGGACAATGCGAGACCAATTGCAGGAAAGGACAAACATGGACAGGTTGGAAGTTGAAAATTGATTTATTAATAATAAAATACATAAATAAAAAGAATTTTTATTTTCTGATGTAAATAAATGAATAAATTTCAAAACAATCGAAATGAATAATTACTCAGGCAAAATCAATCAAAATGCCAGGAAAGAGACAGAGAGCAGATGCTTATAGGGGGTTGACTTACTTACAGCTAAACACAGACAAGGTTACCTAGCAGATCATTCTGTGGGGGGGGGGGAGGGGGGGAGAGAAGAGTCGTCTCGCTCACCAGAGAGTAATTGTCCGTGAAGTGAAAACATCCCGAAATGAGTGTGTGCATGTCACATCCATCGCCATACCCAGGCTTGCCGTGCACCGTCTCGTGGACAGCCTTGAACAGCAGTCGACGTCTGGGAGGGCACCGAGATCGTCTGTCGCGGGTTTAGACCCTGGTACTGCGACACGGGCAGCTCCTCACACTTCACGAAACTGGTGATCTCCAGTGACCCACACGGTCCGTCGGTGACTGACCCGCACCTCACACGTTGGTGACCGACCTGTCGCTCACTCATTGTCAGCATTGTCAGCTTGCACGCTTCCTATCTTGCCCGCTTCTTCCCTTGCGTGCTTCAACTCTCGCTTTCTTTTTGGCTCGCTTGCCCTCTCGCTTTCTTCTCCCCCGAACGGACCTCCAATTTGTCTCGACAGGCGCAGAGTCCCCCAAAGCTCACCCCGCCCCACTCCGCACAGTTACCATGACGACTCGTGCGCTCTCAATAAAGGTGGGCATTGGCGCTCGCGAAACAAATATGTGCATAAGCGTTGTTGAGGAAAAATAAGGGTGCCAGTGCTCGTAAAAGAAATGTGTGTAAACGTGTTTGTCATAAAGAAAAAAGAACTTCCCAGAAGAGAGGGGATCTATTATTTACCCTTCTCAACGCATCACATTTAAAATCCCATTAGACGTGGGGATGGGGCTAATTTGAACATGCATTTAAGGAGATAACTGTCTGAGGACCTGGATGTGTGGATGCATTCATCAGACCGGATTCTGAAATCCGTAACAACATATATATATATATATATATATATATATATATATATATATATATATATATATATATATATATATATATATATATATATATATATACATATATATATATATATATATATATATATATATATATATATATATATATATATATATATATATATATATATATATATATATATATATATATATATATATATATATATATACACACACACGAGTATAAAAGCCCATCAAAAAATGACAGGCTGGAATTATTTTATTCAAAATAGTCAAGGGGACTGGAAGATATGATATTTCGTGGCAAGAAAATGTGACCCAATTTTCTTCATATTTTGGGGACGTTTTGTTTTGACAGTAGAGCCTCATGAGCATGCCAACGTCTGAAGCCTCAGCCGAGTGTCAGGTGTGCTTACATCTTTATTTATTAGACATCCTTCGGATGTAAATAAACACTTGCTTTACTCTGCACACGCTGCACATCATGTGCAGCGAATTTCACCTCCCTCAGCCTTGGATGTATTGTTATTTTTTAAAACGTCTCTGGACACCGCCCTTGAGGCTTGTTTTTGTAAGTCACTGCCTATACTTATTTTTGTCTACACTGCTAGTGTCTGCAAGTCACTGTCTACTCTTCCAATAGAAGAGACGTAATTACTCTTTTATGAAAATGTTTCCTGAGTTTTAGCAGTAGGAACTACTGCTGAAGTGAATAAAGAAGTTGAATTTTGAAATTTGTCTGAGCTAAGAAATTATAGAGGTTATGGCATGTGCAGAAATGAAATTAAGCAATGATTGCTGGCGTCTTCAGGTGTTTACAAGCATTGCAATGTATCCAGCGATTTGCAGCGTTGATAAACAGGCATTTGATGAGAAGAGTGAGGAATGTGAAAAAAAAAGCTTTATGATTTACAAACCGTTGAAGCCTGTTCCAAGTCGAGGAATTGTTAAACAGGCCCAAAAACATGGCGAATTAAGACCCCAGCGAGGTGAACAAGGATGAGCTTTGATGAAGGATAATTAAATAAGACCGTTAATTCATTTCAAAACAGGTATTTTAATTCAGCCAATCACCCAATTTTCACTCATACACACTTCCTTGGAGTTCCCTTCATATGCATGCAAAGTTTCAGGCTGATCGGTTTCATGATTTTGGAGTTATGGAGGAGAAACACACACACACACACACACACACACACACACACACACACACACACACACACACACACACACACACACACACACACACACACACACACACACACACACACCCACACACACACACTGACACTTATTATTTTAGATTATTGCATAGTGCAATAGCAAAACATTAATCCTAAGTTTGTTTTTACATCGTAGCAAAACATATCAACAAAAGTACCCTTCATATGACCATAAAATACATGAAAATTCCCATTTTCATTGCACTACATTTCGGTAATATTTATTCTGAGACCAAACCCAAAGTTTCTCTCGACACCATGATGTAAACCTAACTAAGCTTGCCTAATACTGGTAATACAGCAGGCATTCCATTTGTTAATGGGCACCCCCTCCCCACTGGACAGTTCAGCAATCTCATTGCACTTGAGGCAATCTCACAGCAGGTACCAATCTGAACAATTAGTATATTGCACTCTTGCTCGTTCATGTATCATTGAAAGGTGAGAACATTCACTGCACTCCTCAATTAAGTGTTTAAGTAATCATGTTTGTGGTGTATAAACATAAACAGAGTTTTTTCATCAGACATGCATTCACGATCGACGAGCAAGATAACCAGTGATAAACAATCAAAGTACCCGTCACTTACACAGAATAGACATAGAAGTCAATATTCAAGCAGCCAGATTGCTTCTCGCCAAGAGGCACCACTTCTGTATCTCTGCCTTCCACATAATTATCTTTAAAAATGTGCCAATGCCAGCCAAATATTACCACTGCTATATTTGATATCACGAGTGTGCACTGCAGCTAGTTAATGTGCAACTGAGATTGATTGCATGTTTGGCCATCTCATCTGAGCGCATACCTTGTGATGCATGGATCCACAATTCAATACCCATACACTGTGTTTGACCTGTCTCTTGTCTATCAATTCCCTTGTTATTCAACTAAAAATACGTGTTCTCATGCCATTGTCCTGCATGTGATGTGTACGAGCTCTTCCGTGAACCTCAGATCATGCTTAAAAGGATTGAGATTTCTTGACATGGCCATAATTACAGGAATATTTCTGAAGTTTTAGCCAGGTATGTCATTTGTCTAGTTTCCCATTTTCATCTTGAGAGAACCCTGGTGGTAAAAATGCAATGTATGAAATTTAATGAGACATATGAGGTTACCTCCGCTGAGCATATGAGGTTTAAAACATTTCATTGAATCAGAGTGAAAGATGAATTTTACTAGTTAAAATAAGTTATGTTCGTTCTTTCGGTCGGTAGGCTGATTTCATTAGAATACACTTCATATTGTAGCTATTGCAATTGGGCATTAGTTATTTACAATTAAATTTGAAGGGGGAAAAAAAACACGAATGGCCATGGCGTTTTTTACAGATCTATTTTGAATCACCATTGGGAGTTCTTTGTTCGTGGAGACTCATGCAACAACTGAAGCAGAACGATCTTGTTGGAGCAAGTTAGTAAACCTGTTAATAAATCCATAACATTATTTTATTAGGATAGTGCTGTGGTGATTCACTTTTTCAACAGACACGATGGCATGGAATAAAATTAAAAAAAATCTTCACTTAAAAGTCCACTTAAAATATGACAGAGGTTGGGGTGGGGATGATACTGCATCAGGCAGTAACGTTAGATCTGATTATTAACAATAAACCCAGAAAATGACAGCTTAGATGTGACTCTTGCTGAACTTTCCAAGCACTTTTTGACTTTGGGAGTATTTTGAAAAATATCCGAGAGTAACATGGAATATGGTCTGCAGGAAAGGAGCATTGAACTTGTGAAGATAACTATACAAACCAGACCAGTCAGATTCTACTGGTGACTCATATGTCCAAAGGATATGGTTTTAGCTGCTGAAAATTTTTGACGAATTATAATTTTATAATAACGATTTTTTGGTCGTCCGCTGTGTATGCTGTCGAGTACACTTCCAGTCTGAAATGCCTTTGTTTCCCAAAGATGAAGATTCGATTTTGATGGTACTGGCTTTCCAAAACGCTCCTCAAAGTCTGCTTGCACCCATTTCATCATCTTGTTTGTGTTTCTCCTCTTGGGATACCACATCACTTCTACCAGCCTCTCTACTACTGTAAATGAACTGGTGTCTGCCATGTTGGTTTATTGTATTACTTGTATTATCTGACATAAAAAGGAAACTATAAATGGCTGGAATAAACAAATCTTGTATAAGCAGTTAAAACCGTCTCTTTGGACTTATAACTCACCCTGTAGAAGAATAACAGTGATATTCTCCAGAGGACCAGGTTTGATCACTTTCCTAGAAGGGATATTTTTGTTGTATAAGGAGTCAAGGTTCATGGAAGAACTAGAATACTGAACGGATCAGGACGTAAAAGTAAAACAAGCAACGAGAGAGAGAGAGAGAGAGAGAGAGAGAGAGAGAGAGAGAGAGAGAGAGAGAGAGAGAGAGAGAGAGAGAGAGAGAGAGAGAGAGAGAGAGAGAGAGAGAGAGAGAGACAGACAGACAGACAGACAGACAGACAGACAGACAGACACCAACAGCAGATTTGAAGGTGAAGGTAGAGGGAGACTTGGACAAACATTGGGTGTGGGGAGGAATGAGGGGGCAGCAAAGGACAATATGGATACAGAAGGGAACTCACAAGAGGGGAAAGAATGGAAATTTGGAAGGAGGAGGACTCTTTGGGTGGGGTGGTGTGTGTGGAGGTGGGGGGGGGGGAGAGGGGGTTAGCAAGGGTATCATTGTTTTGGATTGCCGATTTCCGCTAAACACTATTTTTTTTTTTGGATATCATGGTTTTGAAAAGATCATGATTTTGGATTGGGGATGATCTGAGATGGTGGTGAACAGCAGTCTTGATGACCTTGAGAGAAGGATGAGATTGAAGATAATGTGGAGGTTTGTTCCACAGGCAGGAAAAAAGAGGAAGAATGAGAGGAGGTTAGCAGTGCTCCTAGATTTAGGTAGATTCACCAGAAGGATTTAGGTAGTATGAGAAGACACAACAGCTGAGTGGGATTTGAACTCAGGATGTGAGAAACCAAAGCCTGCACCTGAACCATTTAGCCAACACCAAGCTTTCCATGAAGGGACAAGGTATCAATGGATTGATTGAATCTGGTATTGGTGTGGTATCGGCATGATGGGCCGAATGGCCTCCTCCGGTGCCTTAATTCCTTGTAAATCCTTGCAAAAATCTAATCAAAAATTGTCCAAGCTATATTTATTGTAGTTTATATTCAGAATTTGTCCTGTTATAATACAGATTTATTTATGGAAGTATTATTTATCATGCTATATATTGGGATCCCAGGATCCTGAGTTCAAATCACAATCGGCTGTTGAATTAATACCAGGTGGGGACGACTCGATCTGTCATCCTTCCGAGATCGGCAAAATGAGTGTCAGCTTGTGGTATCCTCTGTTGGAGTGGCGGCCCATCCAGGATTGTGCCCAACAGCCAAGGAGTCTTGGATACATTTCAACAACGTTTCTTTCCAATTTAGAAACATATTTTTTATATTCAAATTAATTAAAAGTTGTTTCATACCTTAACTCTATCGATTATGTTCAGGTTACCCATGCTCAAATTCCTGAGTGTGTTTTAATCCACACAAGTGAGTCATAAGTCCTAGGACATGGTTTTAGCCGATTCAAGATTTGTTTATAACATCTACCAGGGTGAACCATAAGCGCCAGGTGTAATAACATGTTACAGTAATAACAGTAATATATAATAACAGGAGTAATAAAATATTACAGTTATACAACAATTACAATACCTCCTTTGACATTGAGTGCATCCGTATAATGTCTGCCATTGTCACGGCACAAGATAATTTTTTTCCACTTGCAGTGTAAAAACCGATGCAAACACAATGTGTTATGGTGCCAAATGCTTCCTGATGGTTAAATGTATTATTTGAATTATCTGAAAAAAAAAAAAACAGTATAAATACATGGCATAAACAAATCTTGTATGAGCAGCTAAAACTGTGTCCTGGGACTTATGACACCCTGAAGTTGTGTGAAATGAGTCACCTCTAGGAATACTGTTACGTGGAATGGGGAAGGGGATTCATAGCTAGACTGTGGTAAGTGTAGTATGGTCCATGTGTTTTTTGAGTAGGTTAGATTACTATGTAACAGGAACCTGTCAGAGTAAGTCGTTTGTTACACTTGATGTTGAGGAGGCAGTGTATGTAATTTATCGATGGGATAATCAGAGTAATTTTATATGCGTAAACACCTCTCGTTTGAAAGTGGGCCAGGTGTGGACTACCCAAACACAGAGGCACATGTGTCACATGTGTGCGAAAGGCAATGATGATCTCTCTTGCCAGTGTGTTGGTCCCAATGGATGGTCCCAATGGATGGATTATTCATTATCTCTCCACATACATAAATAGATAAAGGCATTTTTATGTGATCTTCATAATCTTAGCTATCAGGGCTAATAGACCAAAATCACCTCCTTGAAAACCAAGATTAAATCACGGAGTACGGTTTAAGCAGGTTTACTCCTGGATATCGGCAAAGAAGTATCCGTTTAGGGCCTTTGAAAATGTTAACGTGAGATGTTTGAAGGTAATCACGTGACGTGGAAGTGCTTTGATGTCTACCCGTGAAGGAAAAGTTATTCATGGAAAGTTAAACTTTCATTCCACTTTGTCTATTAGTAGAAGGACGAATCATATCTTATTTCACTATTCTGATACTCATTTGGGAGTGTAGCATGATGGTCCAACCTTTTACCACAATTGTAGTTATAGGAGGTGCTACTGATTATTATCTACACAGACTGCTGTGTAATTATACACGATCTTCAGCATCCAAATTGTTTTCTTCAGTATCCACTGTACACGGTTGTACTAAATTAGTTTTGATAAACTTACATTCTGTTGTCAATTGTTGTTTCAGGGATTGAAACCTTAATGAAAAGTGGTGCCCAGCTGATGATCCAGATAGGCAGAAAATCAGTCATGTGTGTGTTTGGGTGTGTGTGTGGGGAGGGGTGGGGGCGGTTCGTGTGTGTGTGTTTGTGTGTGTGTGTATGTGTGTGTGTGTGTGTCTGTGTGTTTGTGTGTGTGTGTGTGTGTGTGTGTGTGTGTGTGTGTGTGTGTGTGTGTGTGTGTGTGTGCGTGTGTGTGTGTGTGTGTGTGCATATATATTGCCGTGGATCCAGGGTTTGAGTGAACCATTTGGATCCCTCCCAAACGTCCGGTCCTGAGGCTGCTGGGCACAGATAACTCTGTGCATCAGCAGGTTGCTAAGCAACCACGAACATCAATTGACACGGCCAATTCGGGTAGGGTTACACTACTTCGTGTAATACCTTATCTGTGGACGGCCAGATAATTGGGGTCAGTGCCCTACGCACACACTCGGATTACTGCCGAGCATTACAGAGAGTGTGCGCTGGCTGACAAAACAAATTATTGGGGTATAACATCCCGCCTAACCTTACTTGTGCAATGCATCGGACCAATAAAGGAAAAGACAACTGAGACAGAAATAGCAACAAACAATTATTTGTTACAAACACACAAACAAGAAATCATTTAAAAGCAAGAAAGCAAAAAAGCACATAAGAACAGATTTAAGGGTAATATGTCTTCCTCTTCAATCTTACTTAAAAAAAGACTTGCCCATCATTCGATCAGGGACAAAAAAATAAAACAAGACAGACTTGAAAATCAAATAATAGGAATGAATGGAGAATAGAGAAAAGGAAAGCAGTCTTTCCTTCTCTTCCTCTCACCTCACACAATTATACAGGAGAATGCAGAGGAAAATTGATGGGCAAGATGGGCAGTAGCGAAGTTAAGCAATGGGGACATGCAGCTACATCCCTGAGGTGCTCAGACTCAGTAGTCGAGTCCTCTCTGGCATCCCAAGTATGCAAACGAGATGTGCAACTTGCAATCCTCTGCCTCAGCTCCTTACTCCTCAGACCCCATTCAATGAGGTGCCACCGTTCACCGTCCTCATCCTTCGTGGCTGAGAGGATCGAGAGGGCAGGACGATGCTCATGGAAGGAGTGTTCTTTTTCCACAGAAGCTCGACACCAACTGCTCATGAAATTTTCCTTTCTTTTCCCTCAAACGCTTTTGTTTCTTCCCTCACAAGCCTGCTCAGTCTATCAGTCTTCTGCTCAGGTGGGCTTGTCACGTTTGTTTCTCCTTTCTGCTTCCCTCAACCTTCTGCATCTGCTTTCTGTCCTTTTGCTTCTTCCCTGCCTGCTTTCTGAGCCATCTGCTCAGGAGCGATCCTCGTCCCTGCTCACGAGAGCTCGTCACGAGTCCTTGTTTCCGCCTCTCTGCTTCTTCTTCACCTCACTTTCTTTCCCTCCTTCCACAAGCCTTCTCCCCCTCTCATGAGTCTGCAGCTGATGGGGGCGGGTGCATGACTTTACTTGTCGAAATTGCCACACCATTCTGAGGGTAGTTTCAATGAAGCCCCCGCTCTGTCCCTCACACGCCCAAAGCCAAAACGAGAGCTCCAGGCCCCATTCTTCAAACAGAAAATGCCCATTCACACTGTTTTGCACTTGTACCACACCCGAGAGAAGTGCTGTGCCTCGCAGGGCATGCCGAGCACTAAGCGCCACGAACATGCATTCAAAACGCGACACGAGCATGCATGCGAGAGTACCCAATGAGTAACCAAGCAAGGCATGGATGGAAGGAACACAGAAAGGAACCCCACACGACCGAGAGATGACCAAACGGCCGCGGAATTGAAGGTAAGACCGATGGGGTGAAGGGGTGACTGTTGAAAGGATGTGTGATGGAGGGGAGATTATTGGTGGACCATTGAAACGATCCAATAGGGTAAAGAAGTGAAGATTGAAAGTAACAGAGGGATTGAACAGAATGATGGTGTGAAGGAAGGAAGATTGAAAGTAACAGGGGGGGGGAGGGGAGACATTACGGGCACAAACAATGAAATAATGATCCTCAGGTAATCTACGTGTCCATTTATGCTCTCCCCCTGTGGTAAGTTTTCCAAAACCAGAACGATTATATATATATATATATATATATATATATATATATATATATATATATATATATATATATATATATATATATATATATATATATATATATGTATATATATATATATATGTATATATATATATATATGTATATATATATATATATATATATATATATATATATATATATATTTGTTCTGGTTTTGGAAAGACAACCGAGATAATCGTTCTGTGGACGAGTAGAAGCATCTCAATGGAATTAAGTTAGGGAATCTGTGAGCTTAAGTTTTACGTGTCACCACACGAGGTGTGGTGGAGTGTGAATTGACTTAAAGAGTAAAAATAAGTCCCCCAGTACGTGATTGTCCTCCTTGATTTTCCCTATCTTTTTTTATATTTCAAGCAAGGCCATAAAGCTGGAAAGACGTCCCTGAAATGACAACAAACAGGAGAAGCCCAGCCTTCCCGGGTTTGGAGGTGAGCAGACCATGCCCCTGTGGTGGAGGACAGAGAGGGTGATAAAATAACAAGGTTGGCTGGCACAGAGCGAGGAGGTTAGAGTATGTTCCTACTGCATGGAATGAACAAAAGTGGGTGATCGAAGGCGCAGGAGAGGGAATCACATTTTACACGTGTGGACTGTGAAGGGCTCTCGTCTGGTTCGGCAGAAAACGCACACGAGGTCAGTGTGAGGACCGCACCAGGCAGGTGGCACCTTTTGAGGTGGAAGGCTGGGACATTTGGAGTCTTCGTGTGGAAAGCTGTGAGAGAAGCACCACTTTGCGCGTATTTTCCCTGCGACAAATGACAGCGCATTTTGCCTGCCTGTTCATATGCTGGTGAAAGCGTTCCCCATTCCGAGTTCACCGAGGACCAGCCCTTGGCCAGGCTGAGTACCAGTACACTTAAAAAGGGGGATTTTTCTTTTCATTTTGTCACCCTTTGTCTGTGTTTGCACCTGGTGAATGAGGCCTTGACCATAGGATTTAATGATTTATTATTGCAATTATTTCCTTTACATTAATGTCTTTGTAAATATTTGTGCATTTAATGTGGTTATTTTGAAGAAACTTTTCGTGTAATCGTAATGGGTTCTTGGATAAACTCCCTTGAGCTGTCCTGGTGCAGCGCCCTATGCTGTGTTCCTCCCCGTGCTGCTCCCAGTACTCCTCCTGGGTGGATCGCCTCTCTACCGTTACGCTCGTTATCACCCGTGCGTTACTCCCCGAGTCTTGGTTGTAGCCTTCAAGGGAGAAGCTTTGCCATCCTTCCAGGTAGGATTTTAACTCGGACCCTGGACGCGACAATATATACATACATATAATATACATATATATATATATATATATATATATATATATATATATATATATATATATATATATATATATATATATATATATATATATATATATATATATATATATATATATATATATATATATATATACCTATATAACCGGGCGTAGTGGCGTGCTCCTGTAATCCGGCTACTCGGAGGCTTGGGTTGGAGGATCGCTTGAGGACGGGTGCTCTGCACTGGGCCGCGCTATGAGAGGGTGTAGGGCAGCCCGGAATCATGGCGAAACCCAATCCATATCCCTGTGTCGTAAGAGGCGACCAGGGTTGCGTCAGGAAGGGCATCCGGCGTAAAACATGTGCCAAATCAGTATGCGGATCATAACGGATGATCCGCTGTGGCGACCCCTAACGGTAGCAGCCGAAAGACGAACAACAACAACATATATATATACTTATGTGTGTGTGTGTGTATACATGTGCAGGTGTGCGTATTTGATTTTGTATCCCCACCAGCATTGTTGGGGATTGCGGAGACTCTGTTGAAAGGCAGTAGGACTGGGCATTTTACCTTCAAATTACCGCTCAATCTGGCAATGGTCGACAAAGCGATGTACAATGTGAAAAATTATTCCGGCTAAGTATGCTCCTCAAACGCTGAAACGTGATCATGTGGGACAAATGTACCAAGTCGCACATGTCGCACTACCATGTCGAGACACTTGACCAAATTCTCCAAGATAATCGACAAAACAGTTCACCCATGGGTGCAGTGACAGTTATTCTTGCTGGTGATTTCAGACAAACTTAGGCCATAATTTGATGTTGAAAAAAAAAAAAGATCCTCTGTACCAGTATGTGCTTGCACCAACGAGGAGACCATAGGGCACACCAATTCACCACTCTCCTGTTCGACGTTGGTGACGGTAAAATTGAGCCCAATTCCGGTGACGGCCTCATCCTCCTTCACAAAAATCTGGCTGCTGTGGTGACTTCCGACACCGATTTGATAAACAGCAATTTTCCTATTTTTTTAGCTCAGCTGGAACATCCGGGAAGTTTGTGGGATGGCGCATCATCAGTCAGTCAGTCAGTCAGTCTGTCCGTCCATAAACACGTGCAATTTCTCAAAAACTACACGCACAATTTTGATGAAACCTGACCACAACCTTCATCACCCAGTATGTACCAAATTTGTTCACAGCATTAAAAAAAACCATGTCCTACGGAGGTCTATGGGGGGTTGCCCCCAAAATATGTATTTGTTCTCTCCCCAGAACCGCACACACAATTTCGTTTATACCTAACCACAACGTTCATCACCAGTGATGTACCAATGTTTGTTCACAACATTAAATAAAATCAGTCTCAGGTGGTTTATCAGGGGGCGGGTGGGTGGGTGTTGCTCCCCAATATAGGTATTTGCTATAACATTGTTTCATTGATACATTTTGTTGATTCCATCCCACGTTGACTTCCTCCTCAGTATCATTAATCTACCGGTGGTATTGCCCCTATTTTTCACAAAATGATGGAGACACTGATTGGTTGTCACAACGGGCAATACTGGACCCATTAAATGACGTCGTTCATACCCTGAATCAATGACTATTGGAACGTGTGCCCAGCGAAGAAGTGGCCTAAAAATCCATTGATACTGTTCTGGATATGGATCAAATTGTACACTAACCTGTCAAGTTTCTCAACTCATTACATCTTCTGGGCATGCCACCTCATCAGCTGAAATTGAAAGTCGGGAAACCAATCATGCTTCTTCACAAATTGGGGCCACAATCTGGCCCCAAAATTGTGCAACAGAACTCAGTTGTTCATGCGGCAGCTGATGAAAAAATCTCATAGAATCTACGATCTGCATCAGAGAGTTCTCAGCAAAGAATGTGTTGATTCCCTGTATACCACTCATTCACAGCAACTGTCCATTTAAATTCAAGTGGCTCCAATTCCCAGTATCTCTATCATTCGTCATGTCAATAAACAAGACATGAGGACAAACGCTGTACCAAGCAGGACTCTATCTAACAAAAGGATGTGTTTCATGTGGCCAGGTTGATGTCAGATGCTCCAGAGTTGGGACTGGAATGAGGTTGTTCATATATGCATATGATGGACAAACCAGGAATGTAGTGTCCCCAAAAGTTCTCGCGTAAAATAAGGCTGATTCAATCTGTGAGTAACAAAGCCTACAATCTCCAACCCGTCAAAGACGGGTATCCTTCTAGTTGTATATAAGTTTGCATATCACCATTCTCCAGGTCAGATATGGGAGCATGTGCCAGAACAGCGCGTCGCTGCGTCCACTTTCCGCCGGTACTCCAGGGGCATCCGTCTGGCCATCCCCCAGGCAGATGCCAGGCCCATCCCCATCTCCTTGAGATGATGGTCAACCTGCTGCAACCACGAGGCATGTGGTCGGCCCACTGGCCTCCTCCACTCATGAGACTCCCTCGCTGAGAGAATCTGGTGAGCAGGATCAACATCAGGGAAACGAGCCACATGTCCATACAGCCGCAACTGACGCTCACGGACTATGCAGGTAACAAATCTCATCCGAGTTTCTCTCAGCAACCGCTCGTTGGACACAAAATCCGACCAGCGATAGCCAAGGATTCTCCGAAGAGACCTGGTACCAAAGGAATTAAGTCTCCGTCTCAGATCCTTGGTCAGAGTCCAAGTCTCGCATCCATATAGCAAGAC
The DNA here is from genome assembly GCF_056783735.1 of Eptatretus burgeri. NCBI lineage: Eukaryota > Metazoa > Chordata > Myxini > Myxiniformes > Myxinidae > Eptatretus > Eptatretus burgeri. The sequence continues at coordinate 56,977,028 of NC_140962.1, forward strand.
TGGAATTACCAAGGACCTGAAGACTCGGACTTTCGTCCTCCCACACAGGTACCGGCAGCGCCACACCCCATGATCCAGTGAATCCATGACTCCCCAGGCCCAACCCAGATGTCTATTGACCTCTGACTTGCAGCCAGCAGAGACATGAATATCACTGCCAAGGTAAGTGAATCTCTCCACGACCTCAACATCCTCACCACAAACAGACACAGACAGGACAGCAGCATCCAAGATGTCACCAAAAGCTTGGATCTTAGTTTTGACCCAAGAAACCCGTAATCCCAGCGGCTCCGACTCCTCATTCAGCACCCCGAGGGCCCCCAAAAGGATGTCTAAAGTCTCCGCAAAGATGACTGCATCATCTGCAAAATCAAGGTCCGAGATCTTGACATTCCCAAACGATGCACCGCAGCGAGATCTCTCCGACATCCTCCCTAAAATCCAGTCCATACAAGTGCTGAAAAGTGTGGGGGCCAGTACACACCCCTGACGAACTCCAGTAACAACTGGAAATAAGTCAGAGATGGTACCACCACACTTCACAGCACTCACAGTACCAGAGTAGAGTTCAGACATCAGATCTATCAGTTTTGGTGGCACCCCACGAAGACCAAGAATCCTCCAGAGGACATCCCGATTCACTGAATCGAACGCTTTACAGAGATCAACATAGGCTGGAAGCAGCCCCTGCCGAAACTCTCGTCTGCGTTCGGTGAGGACACGAAGGTCAAGGATACGGTCAATCGTTGACCTCTTTGGTGTAAAGCCTGACTGCTCTGGACGCTGGTGCTCAAGCAGATGGTGGCGAACCCTATCAAGAATTATCCGAGCAAAGACCTTGCCCGGCACTGAGAGCAGCGTCACCCCTCGGTAGTTGTTGCAGTCTTGGCGATCACCCTTCCCTTTCCAGAGAGGGACAACAAGGCCCCTCTTCCAGTCAGTTGGGATGATGCCTGTGTTCCAGGCAGAGCACAAAACTGCATGCAACGACACGAGTGCAGCATTTCCACCAGCCTTGAGAAGTTCAGCATGGATGCCACAGATCCTTGGAGCTTTGCCCCGTTTCAACTGGTTCACCGCAGCCCGTGTTTCCACAAGCGAAGGTGGACCACAGTTGATTCGAGGGTCAGCAACAGGGATTGTAACACCCTTGACGTCCAACTCGACAGCTGGGGGATCAGCATCGTGCAACCGCTCAAAGTAACCGGCCCAGCGGGCCTTCACTTCAGACTCCTCTGTCAAGAGCCTACCACTCTCCGCTCGAACTGCAGTGCTCCGAGGGATGGGCTTGGATGAACGCAATGCGCGAATTCCCCTGTAAGCGGGACGAGAATCACCTGTCCACAGGTGATGCTCTACCCCCTCACAGATTCCTCGCACATAGGCCTCCTTGTCCACCCTCAGTGCACGTACAGTTTTACGCCTCAGCTCCCTGAACAGCTCAGCTCTGCCATTCAGCCTGGCCCTGCGACTCTGGTCAATGGTATCCAGTGTCCCTTGAGAGACAAAATTCTTCTTTGCCCTGCGGTGAGCTCCAAGACATCCACCGGCAACATCAAGGACGGTGGTCTTGAAGGCGCTCCACAACTCTTCAGGACCCCCCAAAGCACCAGACCTCCCAAGTGTCCACTCAGCCTGTTCGCAAACTCCTCAGCTACTCTCTCATCCCTGAGCTTGCCAACATCCAGCCTAGGCTGGGATGGTACCATTCTCCAGGATTTAAGGTGCAGCTTTCGAGTTGCTACGACAAGCCTGTGGTCAGTATTGAGGAACTGAGCACTCCGGTAGACCCTGCAGTTCTGGATCATCCTCCAACGACCGTCAATGAGGACATGGTCAATCTCCTTTGCCACACCGCCAGCGTTGGAATACCAAGTCCAGCGATGAACTTGTGGGCGCTGAAACCATGAACCAGCCACCCGATGTCCATGACTTCTTGCAAAGTCAAGGAACTTAGTGCTATTCTGGTTCATAGTTCCTGACCCATGGGGACCAACACACACCTCATAACCATCCCTATCAGTTCCAGTCGATGCATTGAAATCCCCCAAGACTAGAAGTGTATCTCGTCTGGGGCACTGATGAACCACAGACTCGAGCGTGGCGTAGAATGCATCCTTCATGGTGAGATCACTCGCCTCAGTCGGAGCATAAACAGAGACCAGGGAAATGACACCTAAGGAGTGACGAATCCTTAATCTCATAATACGCTCGTTGACCGGTGTTACCTCAATTATCATTGGGGTCAGCTTATTGGACACAGCTACAGCAACTCCTTGGGTATGGTAACCATCAGAGCGACCAGACCAATAGTAGGTGTAACCACCCACCATTATCTCGCCGCTATCCAGTCTCTGAACCTCAGAGAGAGCTGCAATCCCGATGTCCAAACGCTTGAGCTCAGATGATAACAGAGACAGGTGATCATCCTCTCTTAGGGATAGGACATTCCAGGCACCCACCTGAAGGGACCGCCTCAGGTTAACCCAAGGAGACCGCCGTCTGGTGGACGACACCTCAGCACCACTCCGACACACTCTCCCGCAATCTGACCCAGGGATGTTACCCCGTGGTTTCCCTCCTATCATCAAAGATCGGGGGTCCCGAAGGCTTTGCCCCAATTTCGTCATCCGGTAAGCTGCTCTACGAAGGGAAGCTGCACAGGAGGTACTCCCACGGAGTGGGTTTTCAGATTTTTTTTGCGTTTTTGCGTTTTGCGGAATGAAGGGTTTTACGGTGGCCGGAGTGCAAATCCTGCCACCAACCTCCTAATGAAAGTAACCCAACTGCAGGAGGACGTCCGCAGACACAGTTGGGCACTAGATATGGATGGCCGTTGGCTCACAAAGAGCTCCTCCGCCCTTTGACAGGTTTTGTTTTTAATCCTGCTGGGTGTCCATATCCAAACACCCTCCTCACCAGAAAACCTGGTGGGGGAGATGGTTTAGTCGCCGACAACCCGACCATGGAACAGGTTAGTACAGGTTTACATGGTACCTGTAGCAGGTCACAGATCGAACCTGAACCTGACCATTCTCCAGTTTGTGTCTTTTGACTTGCTTGGTTTGTTCCATTTATAATAGCATCTTGTCTGCCTTATTCTCTGTAATTTTCGACACAAATAAACCCTTTATATGGGAAGAAAACGTGTTTGAGCCATCTGCATTGTGCTGTCGATTCTGGCTCATTTGAATGACCCAGGGGAACGGTAAAGTTGTTGAGTAATATTGGACGCAGTGCAAGTGAAAGACCGTTTGGGCCTTCTCCGGGACGAAAGGTCCCGACTCTGAAGAATCATGTGTTAACGGGTACTAGGACGTGACAATACTTTGGAAAACCCTTGCATTGTTTAAATGCTTATCGTCTTGTTCGCGAATGTTTTTCAAATTTTTAGATCAACAGGTTTCTAATTTAGACTCAACTAGTAGTGATAAAGCACTGAGGTTAGCCGGGATGCATGTGTGATATGAACAGGAATAACATTAGAAAAGCAGATTATCTGTTGGTAACGATTGAATGAGAAAAAAAGGAAATGATGAGAGCTAAGTGCTGACCTGTTTAGTGTTCCCATCTGAACTACTGGCTTATGATGCCGTGAGCCCAAGATGAACTTCCACATATCAATTTTTCCATTGTCGACTAATGTCCTGGTAATTCATGTTAAAGTAAACTGATGTCTGCTAATGTCTTTATCCTGCCTGTTATTTATGTGCTGGTTCCAACATGAGCTTTAGTCATGCTCCCTCCTATTTATACCTCTGAACTTTTCTACATTTGCTGACCGTCTGACCATGTGCTTGCTTCCCTTTTACCCGCCGCTTCTCTCCTCATTCGGTGATGCATCCATTTGATTTTCTTCAAGCTGTTTGCATTTCTATCTTCCTTTGGCTGTACGTTGTTCAGCTCTTCCCTGAGCCTTTAACTCTTCATTAAAAACCTCAGGATAAAGCAACGTTTGTAAATTTAAATTAATCATTGCAAAAGCTCTATTTTTTTCTCCACATGCATTCTGTGATGTTTCAATTAAATATGATTGAGTTATCAGTCATGATTTATTGCATTAAAAAGGTACATTGAAACGATTTAAATGAGGATTACAATCATGGCTGAAGAGTGTATTTAAAAACCAATGGAATGTCCAGATTGGCTGTGAAAGTCGTTTGTAAAGGTAAAGGTATTGAGTAATTGGAATATCTCATCTGTTCTCGTTACCGATTCTGTGATCAATTGTTTCAAACCAATCAACGCTGGTACTTATAAGCACATTGTGCAATGAAGGAAATATCTATATATAATTCCAGCAATCTCTGTGTGTGTCTGTCTGTCTGTATGTCTGTGTGTCTGTATGCGACCGCCGTCTCTCGATGACCACCGGTCCGATCTGATTGAAACTTTCCAGGAATATTGCCGGGGACCCGCGGATGTGCCTTTTCAAGGTTTGATATTAATCGGACGAGCGGTTTCCAAGTTACGGCCATTCATCTGTCAACAAATGACAAGACACGGTGCTATGACGTCACGAATAATGTTTATTTATTTATTTACTTATATATTTTTTGCACGATTGATGTCAGAATTCTTCTTCTTCTTTTTCGTTTGGTATGATGTCACAATCGACACTGGGGACCTGAGTATGTGCCTTTTCAAGGTTTGATGTCGTTCTTCATCCGTTTCAGCTGTTTCCCAAGTGTTTCCCAAGGTTTGAAAGCCAGGGGGTGGGGGTGAGAGTGGGGGCAAGAGAGAGGGGTGAGAGAGGGCAAGAGAGGGGCGAGAGAGGGGGCAAGAGAGGGGGTGGGAGAGGGGTGAGAGAGAAGGGGCGTCACAATTCAAGATAGGGGGAGAGAGGAGGGGGCGAGAGAGCGGGATGGGAGAGGGGGCGAGAGAGAGGGGCGAGAGAATAGGGGGAGAGAGGACGGGCGAGACTAGGGGGGAGAGAGGGGGGCAAGAGAGGGGGAGAGAGGGAGGCGGGCGAGAGAGGGGGTGAGAGAGAAATGGCGTCACAATTCTTCTTATTCTTCGTTTGATATGACGTCACAATTGACATTGGGGACCTGAGTATGTTTCCCAGGTGTTTCCAAAGTTATGGCCATTTATGATATGGTTGGTCCGATCTAATTGAAACAATGCCCCAATCCAGTCGTCGTTTACGAGAGCAAAGGAAGGAAGCTGCACATACTGGCATGCACCTACGGGCCCGCACTAGTACTTCAAATTTAAGTTGCTAATAAATAAAATTTGTCGTCTGTCTGTCTGTGTGTATGTATGTTTGCAAATACTGCAGGGCCGAAAATCACATTTGTCACACAGCCAAAGTCTGACCCAGGGATTGTCCTCAGGGGATTTTCCTCCACCACCTCAGCCTTCCAATACCCTTTAAGACCCTTAAGACTACTCAATAGTGATTTCCCACACCCAGGAGAGATACTCGATAGTAATTCGGTTCACTTTTTAGCAATCCTGCAGGGGCGCAATGTATGTCTTTATGTACCTGCAAAATAATAAATGAAAAGACCCTTAAGACCCCTAAAGACCTCAAAGACCCTTAAGACCCCAAACCATAAAGGCCCTTCAAGACCTCAAGACCCTTTAACACCCCTAATACCCTTTAATACCACAAAGACCCTTTCAACCCATAAGATCCTTAAGACCTCAAAGACTCATAAGACTCCTTAGACCCTTAAAGAGCTAAAGACCCCTTAAGACCTCAACACCATTTAGACCCCTTACACCCTTCAGAGAGATTAGACAGCTTGGACCCTTGACCATTTAGAATTTTAGACCACTTGGACCTTTTTAGATCCTTTTTACATGCTTGAGAGATTTGACCCTTTCGACCCCTTCAAGCTGAGACACTAACTACTATTGGAACGTACTCCTGAGACCATCTATAACCTTTTAAGTGCACACCACACAAACATCGATATATAGTCTTCTTGCAAAACAGACGATGCTTTTTTCAGCAAGAAATGCACATACTTGACCCTCCCAGAGGGTGGGTACACTGCTATCTAATACATAAAGAAGAGAGTTTGTTTGTGTGTTTGGTCGTTCACGCATTCGGACCATGCAGGATCTAGTGCAACCAAACTGCATGGCCTCCTCTTTCATCCAGAGGATGGTCGTGGGCTGTGTTTGGATAAAAATATTGACCCCAGATAAAAAAATCAAACAATTGGTCTTCCGGCCTCAATCGAGTCTTATGCTTATGTGTTGCCTGTGTATTGGGGTTTTTTTTCCCCGAGAGTGATCGAGTAATATGTTTTGTGAAGATCCTATGTTGAGGTTGTATGTAGCCATTTGTTGTCAACAAGACAAATTTAATTATTATCGAGTTTACATATGCGCCTGTTATTAAAAACAGTGCTTTACACAGGTTTATTATAACACCTCCGTGTTCAGGCCTCGAGTGAGTATGTTACTTATACACTGCTTGGGTTTTCTCTGGGAGTGATCGAGTAATATGTTTTGTGGAGATCGTACGTTGAGGTTATCGTGATTTGTTATCAACAACACAAATTTAATCATTAGAGTATTTCATTGAATTTCCTTGGGCAACGTTGAGTACTTCAGCTAATCATATAATAAGGTATTGGAAAACCCGAATATAATAACATGCACAACACGATGTTTGCCAAAAAAAACAAAAAATCCCCAAACATGCTTGGATTGTACACCTGATATAGCCAATCCCCTGTACCAGAGGCCATTTATATATAGCGTACACAAATTGATGGAATTGTAAAACCTAATTTGCAAAGTTTTAAACCTAATTCCCTCCCAACTCCGTTCTCGCCTGCTTTCCCATATCCCAGTATGCCCCATATTTTTTTTTTATATATACACAGTTGAGGCTGGTGGAAGAGTGAGTACGGTGAACAATTCAGGACGTAATAGACAAAAACATGACGCAAGCACACACATCCATGGGGTGGACAAAATAGATACAAAAGAAACTCCAAGGAGAGGAAATTGGAAAATTTGAATGAGGAGGGATTTAGGTGGGGTTAACGAGGGCAAAAAAGATCAAGGTTTCGGAATGGGAATGATCTGAGATGGTGGTGAACAGCTGTTGTGAAGACCTGGATTGAAGAATGAGATCGAAGAGAACATGGAAGTTGATTCCACAGGCAGAAAAAATGACGATCATATGAAAAAAGATGGAGGTGAGATGTGATCCTGGATCTAGGTAGTTTCACCGGAAGGGGGTTGATGGTGGACCATTTGAGCCATGCAGATACCTGGAGAGGGAGGGTGTGGACAAAGCACAGAAAGAGCAGAGAGTGCAAAACCAGAAAGGAGTTGGTAGAAGACAGAGAGACCACAGCTCTGTCTGTGGTAATGAAGTGATAGACCCAGCTTCAGCGTGGGAGATTCCAATGATTTTGAAAACCCTGGTGTCCACGGCATCAAGCTGAGCAAGATGTGAGGCAGGGGAGCCAGCCCAGAGGGGAGAGCAGCACTCCATCAAGCTGTGGATGAAGGCCTTGTCGGTGAATAGGAGTTCAGGTGTGCTTCGGAAGGACTTTGTATGATGGAAGATGCATAGACTGCGACTGGCTTTTGAAACCAATTTTGAAATGTGGTTTGTCCAAGAAAGATCATGACTGACAGTGAGACCCAGGAGTTTGAATGACTGAACTTCCTCAAGAGGATTGTTAAGAAAGTAGATCAGAGGGTTTGCCAGATGGTCTTTTCAGAGATTGTGAGAGTGTGAGATTTGTTAGGATTGAAAGACATATTTTAAGTGTTTGACCAGCTTGTGATTTTTTTTTTAAGGTCTCAACAGAGGGAAGAGGCTGCAGCCTGCCTGTCTGAAGGATGAGGGATGTCCCAGCAGAGGATGGAGTCATCAGCAAATAGATAAAGCGGATTTTATAGAGAGTCAGACAGATCGTTGATGAAGATCAGGAAAAGTACTGGGCCCAAAACACTGCCTTGCAGTACTCCAGCCTTGACATCGAGAGGAGATGAAAGGATTCCATTGAGTGCCACATGTTGGCTATGAGAGTAAAGGAAGTCAGTAAGCCATGTGTGGAGTTGGCCCTGGATACCATCAGCAGACAGTTTCGAGAGCAATGCCAGACTGTATCAAAAGCATGAGATATATGCAGAGACAAGATCCTGATCTTATTTCTGACAATGAGGGCTTCCATCTATTGTTGGGAGTGCAGAAGCAGCATATCCAAGGTGGAGTGACCTCGTCTGAAACCAAATTGGTGATCTGATATGAAGTTGTCAGAGAAAAGGAAGGATTTCATATCAACTGCAATGATGGATTCCATGACCTTGCTGATGATTGGAAGTAAAGTGATAGGTCTGTCATTGAGGGGATCGGTTTTTGCTCCTTTTTAGCTCGCTTGTTCGAAGAACAGAGAGCTATAGCGATACCCCCGGCATGAGCGTGAGCGTGAGCGTCAGCATCAGCATCAGCGTGAGCATCAGCATGAGCGTGAAAATGTTAAAGTTTTTGGTGCAAGATATTTCCTTTCTAATGTTTTTATCTCCCAAACTATTTTTTACTGATTACAATATACAAATACATATATTGCTTTAAAATTATTTGGATCAGACTTCACTGCAATGCTTTATAAAAAAAAATATTATGAGACTAGTCTTTTTAAAACGATAAATGTATAAACAGACGAGCATTGGGTGGCTTTGACACCAATTCTCTGGTTTATGTAGTGCAGTGATGTTGGCGGATTTCCAAGCAGATGGAATATGACATCAGGCAAATGACAGGGTCAAAATGGTAGAGAGAGGATGTACAAGAGCAGCAGAGCAGGTTTTTAGGAAACGTGAGCTGATCCCGTCTGATCTCGTAGCAGAGTCAGAGTTGAGATTTGAAAGAACCTTTTCCACCTTCTCAGGTGCAAAAGACACAGAGTCCTGGAGCAGTTGGGTATGACAGGGAAGGATGGGAACTGAGAGTGAGGGTTTAGGGACACAAGACTTGGAAGCAAACACATAATTCAGGCATTCAGCCCTCTTACGAATGGACTCATCCATGGTGCCATTTGAAGTAAGGGAATGGATGGAGGGGAAGCATACTCCAGAGATAGACTTAACAAGGCGCTACCAAGTTTTAGAGGAGAGAGACAAGTTTGAAAGTTAAATCCTGAGGTTTGAAAGATTATGTTTTCTAGCTCTCCTGAGAGTGAACAAATTTCTCCTGCATTTCCTGAGAGTTTCTCCTTTGATTACCAATAAATCCTTCTTAATTTTATTTTGATCATTAATACCACCCATCTCCATTTCGCACCCTTGCATGCGTACTCAGTATAGTGATACCCCAGTGCAGTTATTTACTACCTCTGTTGCTTTGTTATTGTTTGCTTGGTGTTGTGATATCTATTCTCAGCTCCCATTGTAGCTCTGTTGTGGTACAAATGATTTTAACTGTCTGATTGGTTTTGTCTATTTGTCAGGTGTTCCTGTGCTATTGGTTTCTGGGTGCTGTGATTGCTCTTGTATATTTTTGGCTCTCTGTGGTTTAAATTAGTGTAATTATCAGTGATTGTTTGCATGGTCAGGTTAGTTTCATTACTGAGTGAATATTTATCAATGTATTTTCTGCATGTTCCTGCACTGCTGGTTATGATGGTGTAGCCATGGATGCATGTGGCTGTTTTGCCTTTATCTTTTTATTCCTTATTTGTTCTTAAACATTCTTCCTTCACCTTTGCTCACACTTCTGTTCTGTCTTGACCCTTATAGCCTCATCCTTTTCATCCCTTATAGCGATTTCTTCCTAGCAGATAAAAAGAGTCTCGATGCTTGTCTGATCATGCGTGTACAGCACTTTTCTGTACGTTTTTAAAAGCCTGGTCCTTCATCCAATAAATTATGTTTGTATTTGCTTTACCAAGATAATTATGCACAAAAGGAATCCCATTTACCTCAAATACTTGCATACAGTTGCAGCATGTTCATCTCTCCTAGTTACTACTCGTCTCCCCATTCAATTTTCATTTACCATCTTCTCCAATCCTAACAACTCATAAATTACACAAACTCTTACCCAACCACCATCTCTGTTCAAACATCACCGAGTCAACTTTCAAAGTCAAGCACACACCCATCCAGGCTTCTTCCTTGTTTACCTGTGTGGACCTCCAACATCACAGTGTACAAATTAAAACTCACATTCCTCTCTTCAGATATTGGCTGTTACTCCTGTTGCTTCCCTGCATATTGTTTGGCAGACAGAATCCTTTATCTCACAAGATATTCCCAATCTGTACATCTTGCTCACTGGCTTCACCCTCATTCGTTTTGACAGACTTGGCTCACAATCTCGCAATGCAGTTGCTGTCTACATCTGAAGTACACTTTCCCACAGTCCCTGCTCCACATTGATCAAACTCAAAACCCATTAAGTATTCTGGCTTTCTGTTTCAGGATGATTCTGGGAGATGTTTCACTGGACAATATTTTTGTGTTTCCATATGTGACTCAATCCCCCCAAATATGATGACTTGATTTTTTAATGCACTCTCAGCCCATATGAAATCTCTTCCTTACTCCTGCCCTTTTCCCTGCTCAATTTCTGTGTGAACTTCAAAAAATTCCACCAAGCTAGTTGGTTAAGAGTCAGGTTACTGACCAGCTGCTATAAGATGGCACAGTCATTCTGTGACACTACAGGCCTTACTCAATCTTGATTTTTAAACTCTTTTAATTATTATTTTTCAACAAGAACGAGACGCAGGGAAGAGCAAGGTGACAGAGGGTAAAAAGGCAACAAAGTGACAATGGAGCAGTGGGGAAACAGTTGTACACATAAAGCAAGGGAATTATTGAATGAGGGGTGGGGAGAGAGAAATGGGAGGAAACAGAGTACCATGCAAGATGCTTGGATTAGGTACTGTTAATGAAGGTAAAAAATATTGTGAGTAGGGATGGGAGATGACATGAGATGGTGGACTACCATCACCTTGAAACCCTGGAGGGAAGACTGGGATGGAATACCATCAGGAAGGCGGTTCCACAAATTTAAGGATAAAGAAGACAAAAGAGTTTTCATGTGCAGTAAACCTGGATTTTGGGAGTTTGACCAGGAGGGGGATAATGCAAGAATCTCTATATTTTAGAGTTGCCTGTGGATGTTTGGAGGGCTGAGAGAGTAGAGGGAGTATGATCGGAGGAGATGTGGAAAAATACAGAATGGCCATTGACCTGTCTGCGATATTGGAGCAACAGGCCTTGTGCTTCAGCCTCATTCTGGGAGATACTAACAGTTTTGAGAGCTTTTGATTCCACAGATCAACAGGGTGGGGTTGATCAACCAACAGATCAACCAACCACAGGGGAAAGCAACACTACATTGTGCTACAGACATATGCCTTGTAGGCTGTGAATAGTTCTGGGTTTTCAAGGAATGACTTGGAGCGATGGTGGATGCAAAGTCTGGAACTGACTTTGGAGACCAGCTTTGGTATGTGGTCGGACTATGAGAGTTCATGGATGATAATGCAGTCTGGAAGTTCAAGAAACTGATTTGGTTGCAGTGAAGGACAATGGGAGTAGATATTTGGGTGCATTAGACGATCTCTTTCTCATGAGATTTGCCACGATTGAACGATATGTTTCATTTATCAGAACAGTCTCTACTTAATTCCACATCAGCAGAAAGTGATGCAGCTGCTGTTGGCAGTGGAATGGGGGTTCTAATACACAATATGGAGTCATCTACAAAAAAAGAATGGGAGGGTTTTCTAGACTATCGGAGTGGTCGAGATGCCGTTTGAGGTGAGCAATGGGATGGAGGTTGACAATACACCACCACGACTTTGAGGAATGAAACTGATTTGAGAGTAAGCCTTGAATGTTGCAAGATGATATTTCCTGGCTTGCCTAAGGAGGGACACACACAAGTTGTGAGCCTTATGAAGTGACCTAAGGTTACCCTCAGTCAGATGATTCTACAATTATTGAGAAAGTGAGCTGTTTACCCCAACAGCCACATGACAGGATTGCTTACCAGGGCTGACAGGATGGATAGAATAACTGCAGTTTTATGATGGGATAAACTTTTGTGAAAGCATTCTAAGGCAGAATGAATATCAGATGTTGTGCAGATGGTAGCTCAATCATTTTGTGTCTGAAGTCAAGTCCAGTGTCTCATCTATTTATCTGGATGTGTATGTATGGTTTATGTTGCAGCTCCTTCATTATCCTTTGACAATGTACAAAAAAATCACAAGTGTCTCTATGTAGTGCCATGGCTGTTTGCTGTAGAGCTGACACAACTGTGGAGTTGCATCGGCTCTACTAATTTCATGCCTATGAGGCAGATCCTGTGCAACTGTTTAGCCAGAAGAGCCTTTTTTTAATGTGAATTGTTCCTGCCTGCTCTCAGAACTGTTTTGTGTACCACAGACAGGTTAATGTGTGCAGGCATTTTCTGTTGGTCAGGAGGTATTCAGCAATATCTGGTTTGGCACTTGCTTCATGGTACTGACTCGAGTGATGGATGGGGTCTGATCACGACTTAATGTCTTGAAGGATTTGACCAGTTCACTCCAGGGCGGAGCTTCTGCTCCACACTGACGAGGACCAACAAGCCCGAAACACATGTCCGTGGATGCTGTCTCTCCGGGGTGGACTGGTCCATAAAATTGAGAATTAAATTATCTTCCCTGTATTGGCTGAGATCCAATCTCATGGCCAAAGGAGATGTAGCTCTGCTAAGCTAATGCCTAATCGGTGGAGTCTATGCAACTGCTTAAGCAGAAGAGAAAATCTTTACTAATAAAAGGGTATGTGTGTGTGTCTCCTCCATAACTCCAAAACCATAAAACCTCGCAGCCTGAAACTTTGCATGCATAACAAGGGAACTCCAGGGAAGTGCGGGACTGAAAATTGGATGTTTGGGTTCATTTAAACACCCCTTTTGATGATAATTAATGGCCTTTTTTAATTACATCCTATATCAGGCATATCCTCGGCCACTTCGCTGTCTGGGGTCTTAAGACTTTCCTGGGTTACCTCGCTGTGGTCTGAAGCCACCATGTTTTTTGATCTGCTCAACCATACCTCGACTTGGAACAGGCCACAACGATTTCTTAACGATAAAGTTATTTTTTTTAACTTTCCACACTCATATTATCGAATGCCTGTTCATCATAGCAAGGAATCACTGTATACATCACTTTTGTAAGTACTATAGTTTTCAAATTAGGAGCTTGGAGCGATTTCATGCATAATACAAGATGATATTCCACGATCTACTCTCACGGACTAATTCAAGTATATCATCGAAATATTATTTTGCTTTGTGGATCGGATATCGTCTGGACAAAATAAGTGTCGAAATCTATTGTGAAATGTGATAATTTATAGAAATAACGAGTCTTATAACTAAGCCAATATACCTATTTACCTTTAGCAAGCAAGGCTATGTTCTCTCCTTCTCCATAGATACACAAGAAAATGTGAAATTTCCAAATTTATAAACATCATTTTCTACTGTTTGGAGAATTATATTGAGTGAACAAATTAACCAGCTTCATTGAGCTGTATGATTAAATGCATTCACTGCAAGACCTCACACCTTATCCCCCCATGGGACTGCTGATCCATAGCGCCTGCCAGATCTGTGTCTATATTTTCGGATGTGTCGCGAGGTGCTCTTCAGGGAATTGAAGCAAATCTGGTTAAAAAAAAACAGACATTTCAAATAAAAAGTCATCATGTTTGTGCAGAATAAGAACCATGTACCATGTGATGTGTGCACAGATAAGCAGGCAAAATGGTAGATTTTCTGCAAGGTTTATTTCACGGGCAATTGAACTTTGCGATATCTCCAGGGTTGTTCTGCATTAAGCTGCAACTCTTTTCTGGATAGTAATTTTATTGCATGAACTGTTGCATGCACGGTGAAGCCGGGCAATAACGTTAAAGAGATTCTTTATGGTATGCTGCGACAGGCTGGCCAACCGTTCCTCATCAGCCATTGAATTGAAGTGTTTGCATGCATACTTATGCCACTTGCCGAGTGCCCATTTTCGATAACTCTACATCATTCTGTGCGAATCGTTCACTCTTTGGGGACGCTTTTGCTGCGCCACGTCATTCAGAGCGAGTGGTTCGTGCTCCGTCATTCAGAGCGAGTGGTTCGTGCTCTGTCACCCTGAGTGAGTGGTTCATGCTCCGTCACCTTGAGCGAGTGGTTCATGCTCCATCAGCCTGAGTGAGTGGTTCTTACTTCATCAGCCTGAGCGAGTGGTTCGTGCTCCGTCAGCCTGAGGGGGTGGTTCGTGCTCCATCAGCCTGAGCGAGTGGTTTGTGCTCCACCACCATGAGCGAGTCATTCGTGCTCCATCACCCTGAGCGAGTGGTCGATGCTCTGTCACCCTGAGCGAGTGGTTCGTGCTCCATCACCCTGAGCGAGTGCTCCGTCACCCTGAGCGAGTGGTTCGTGCTCCATCACCCTGAGCGAGTGCTCTGTCACCCTGAGCAAGTGGTTCGTGCTCCGTCACCCTGAGCGAGTGGTTCATGCTCCGTCGACCTAAGCGAGTGGTTCATGCTCCGTCACCCTGAGCGACTGGTTCGCTGAAAAAACACTCAATTTCCAAGCTGTTTGCCACATTGATGTGTTTTCTAAATTACTGAGGGGAATTTTTTTCCACTCGTCACAGGCAGCTGTTTATAAAGATTAATGTTTGTGAACATCTCCCTGAAACTTCTTTATAAACCTAACGTTTGCTGGTGAAAGCCACTCGAGGTCTGTGGGTTGTCTATAGTAAGTACTGCAGTTGATAATCATACTGACTCCAACCTGCCAATTCCCGAAAAATTGCCGATATCTGCCGTGTGTGTGTGTGTGTGTGTGTGTGTGTGTGTGTGTGTGTGTGTGTGTGTGTGTGTGTGTGTGTGTGTGTGTGTGTGTGTGTGTGTGTGTGTGTGTGTCTGCTCTTCATTAAGCATAATATATTCTTTCTGCTAACACCCCTGCCCTCATTTCTCTCTCCTATCCTTGCTCTACCACCTCCCTATACAGTGCATTACCCTTCTCTCTCTTTCTCTTTCTCTTTCTCTCTCTCTTTCTCTTTCTCTTTCTCTTTCTCTTTCTCTCTTTCTCTCTCTCTTTCTCTCTTTCTCTTTCTCTCTCTCTTTCTCTCTTTCTCTTTCTCTCTCTCTCTCTCTCTCTCTCTATGTGTCCGGGCGGTGCTCGCCTCCGGACACCTCCGGGCAGTATTTATGTCTGGACGGGAGTTTGTCTCCCGGCCGTGTTTATTGTATTGTTCATTGTTTATATTTATTGTATGGATTTCAGACATTATTTTGTTTCCATCTTCACATTTATTCTGTGCAGAATCATTTTCATGAAACAGTATGAATCGTAATTAACGCTGCACTGCATGTCTGCCTTCCCTTCCTATCACCTCACACTGTCTTCCCTTCCCCCACCCCTCCTCACTTCTTCTCCCTCCTTTCTCCTTTACTTTTCTCTCCCCCATCCCTCTCTCCCGCATCCCTCTCTCCCTCTCCCCCACCCCTCTCTACCTCTTCCCCAACCCTCTCTCCCTCTCCCCCCCTCTTTTTCTCCCTCCCCCCTTTCATATTACTGTCAGCGAGGCAACGGATGATATTTACTATTTAAACAAATCTTCTTTAACTACAATATAAACCTACAAACATCTTCTCTCCTTGTCACCTCCTCCACCGAAAGTGGACGAAAGTTATGTTTTCACCCTTGTTTCTCTTTTGGCAGGATATCTCAAGTTATGGATGGATTCAGATGGAATTTGGTGGGCAGGTTGGGTGCATGACAAGGACGAACCAACTACATTTTAGTGAAAATCCGAATCAGGAAATTTTTAAAGTGATTTTCACCATTGAGTGACCTCGAGCCAAAAAATAAATATTACCTGATATTTCAAAAAGTTATGTACGGATTATAACAAAACTGGGTGGATGAGTCGGGTCGGTGACAACAACAAGTGATTTCGGTTCAGGTTCGAATGCAGATTCGACCTATCAGTGGGATACAAAACGTTAACTGTTCAGCCTGGCAGAGGTACGTGCTCTTCCAGTTGCCGTTGTAGTTTAACTTGCAACATATCACATGAATCTCTGAAAAGCCCGAGATACTCTTTGTTTTTGGGGTTCATCGAGCTGACATTTCTCACTGTTCTAACATTTTCAATGACAGTGGACTGATGTGTGAATCTATTTCCAAAGTTATTTTGGCCTTGCCTTGCTAAACAACTCCCAGCTTTCAATTGTCATGGTGGTGCATAGTAATACCAACATTTCTCACTGTGTGGCAGTACTGTACAGGTAGTGCTGCAAGTTAAAGCTTTTTGGATCAAAGTGTATTGCAACCTGGGAGTTTTGCATATCGATCTACACATAGTTATAAACTCTTCTATTCTGCTGGGAAAACTTTGGTGGTGCTGATGATGGATACTTTGGGGAACTTTTTTGCCTTGTTATGAAGGAATAGAGGGCTGGGTGAATGGCATCCTTGCTGGTTATGTGGATGTTGAAGATGTCACACATTAAGGCCAAGACCAACACACAACAACTGATGAGGAACCCGGTTCGATGTTTGGAGCCATTCTGCAGCAGAATTAAAGTATTACCTTTACCAGGAATGCATAAAGGCAAGCGTTTACCTTATAAGCATGTACTGCTTGTATGCTGCTCAAAGAAAAGGGAATGGCAAAAATTCATGCTAAATGAGTTTCCATGTTCTTAAAGATAGCATTCTGACCTCAAACGTGTTGATGTGCAAGATTAAACTGCAGCATTGGCAACACGATGGCAGGTGCTTTCATTTCATCCTCAGTTGAAGAGACAACTTAGTGGGTGAATTGTGATCACCAATGTCACCAAGAAAGAAAATCATCAATCACATCCAGGGAGCAATGAGGATGATGCATATCCTGTTCTCTGTCCACCGTGTCCTTATGCAGCACCATCCTGTGCTCCAACATTAGGCTATGAACGGAGTATGTTATGCAAACGTACCGTGGGAAAAATGTGCCTACTGCTGTGTTCGAAGAAACCTAAATTGCTGCGGGATGGTGTAATTTTCCTCAAAGACAATGCAGTACATCCTCGCCAGCTGTATAATGTGCAGTCCTTTCAGCCGAAATGTGGTTTCAATGTTCTTCCCCACCCTCCTTATTCTCCTGACCTGTCACTATATGATTATTTTCTGTATCTGAAGATGAAGGCACCATTGCAGCGAGGGTATCATTAAGACACTGTGAACGTGATCAATGAGGCTGAGGAGACATCTCTGAGTGGTGACTTTTACAATGCTGCCATACTTTGCTTGCTACACAACTTTAGAAAGTGCAATGAACTTCAGGGTGGATATGTGGAAGAGTGGATTGTATTGTTTTCCCCTCTGCCGTTGTTAAACTTTGTAGTTTTGAATGTATTGTGTTCAATAAAGTCGCCCATTAAACTTAAAAAAAAATTTTTTTACCATCCTCGGTGGTGTTGTGGTTAGCGGGTTGGCGTTGAGTCTGGGAGGTTGGTTTGTTCAAATTGAGGCCGAGTCATACCAAAGACTTTTAAAATGGTAAGTGCTGCTTCCTTGCTTGATACCCAGCATTTAATGAGATAGAGCACGGACAAACAACAAAGGTTCGTAATAGTAGTGCAGGCTTTGATGGGTCTAATGGCCTCTTCCTGTGTCAAAAGTTCCTTGTGAAAGAACATATGATATGTTATATTATATTTTGGTTCTCATACACCGAAACAAAACTTAGCTGAAATTGCCAAAGTAAGGTGCAATTAGGGTGAAAGGAGGCACAGGAGGGAAAATTAAATATTATGGGTTACTTACAGTGCCTTCAGAAAGTATTCACACCCCTTGACTTTTGTCATTTTGTTGTGTTACAGCCTGAATTTAAAATGGATTAAATTTTAATTTTTTGTCACGAATCTACACAAAATACCCCGTAATGACAAAGTGAAAACACATTTTTCGAAATTTTTACGAATGTATTAAAAATGAAAAGCTGAAATGTCTTGTGTCAATAAGTATTCACCCCCTTTACTATGATATTCCAAATTGAGTTCAGGTGCATCCAATTTCCTTTGATCATCCTTGTGATGTCTCTATAACTTGATTGGAGTCCACGTGTGGCCAATTCAATTGATTGGAGATGATTTAGAAATAAACACACGTTTCAAGATAAGGTCTTACAGTTGGCGATGCATGTCAGAGCAGACACTCCACCATGAAGTCCAAGGAACTGTCCATAGATCTCCAAGATAGGATTGTGAGGAGGCATAGATCTGGTGAAGGGTAAATAACAGCTTCTAGAGTGTTGAACATTTCCAAGATCACAGTGAGCTCCATCAATAGGAAATGGAAAGAATATGGAACTACCCAGACTCTTCCTAGAGCTGGATGTCTGACCAATCTGAGCAACTCAGCAAGAAGGACCTTGATCAGGGAGGTGACCAAGAACCCAATGACCACTCCGACAGAACTACAGAGTTCCTTGGCTGAGATGGGAAAACCTGCCCGAAAGAAAACAGTCTGCAGCACTTCACAAATCTCAACTTTATGGGAGAGTGGCCACACTGAAGCCACTCCTGAGAAAAAAGCACTTGACAACATGCCTGGAGTTTACAAAAAAGCACATGAAACACTGAGAACATAAGGAAAAAGATTCTGTGATCAGATGAGACAAAAATTGAACTCTTTGGCCTGAATGCAAAGTGCTACACCTGGTGGAAATGCAGCACAGCTCATCACCAATCGAACACCATCCCTACCATGAAGCATAGTGGTTTCAGCATCATGCTATGGGGATGCTTTTCAGCAGCAGGGACTGGGAGACTTGTAAGGAGAGAGGGAACAATGAATGGAGCCAAATACAGGTAAATCCTTGAGGAGAACCTACTTCAGAGTGCAAAAGACCTTAGACTGTGGTGAAGATTTACATCCCAACAGGACGATGACCCCAAGCATACAGCCAAAGCAACATTGGAATGGCTTCAGAACAAGAACGTGAAAGCCCTTGAATTTCCCAGCCAAAGTCCAGACTTGAATCTCATTGAGAATCTGTGGAAAGACTTGAAGATTGCTATTCACCAACACTCCCTGTCCAACATGACATAGCTTGAGCGAACCTCCAAGGAAGAATGGGAGAAAATCCCAAAATCCGGATGTCCAAAGCTGATACAGACATACCCAAGAAGACTCGAAGCTATAATCGCTGACAAAGGCGCTTCTACAAAGTATTGACTCAGGGGGTTGAATACTTATTGATGCAAGACATTTCAGCTTTTCATTTTTAATCAATTTGTAAAAAACAACTCTGAAAACATGTTTTCCCTTTGTCATTACGGGGTATTTTGTGTAGATCAGTGACAAAAATTTTAAATTTAATCCATTTTAAATTCAGGCCGTAACGCAACAAAATGTGAAAAAGTCAAGGGGTGTGAATACTTTCTGAAGGCACTGTAAGTAACCCATAATATTTCACTTTTCCCTCCTGTGCCTCCTTTCACCCGAAATTGCACCTTACTTTGGCAATTTCAGCTAAATAGCTTGAGAGCAAACAAACAATGTTGCATTGTTGGATACTTTCCTGAAAACAAAAGAAATGGACCATAATACCTTTATGAAAGAGCAAATGGGATTTAATTTGTAATTCTGGCATCAAAAGTTATACAGATTTTTATCATACCTACAATAGTGAGCATATCACAGCTGGTGGCTGAATTTTATAATTTTATTATCAACTCCATTTCAAAATGATGCCCTCTTATTTCAGTAATAACACCAAGACGTACAAACAAAAAGCATGTACGAAGCATAAAAGCATCCATATTGTCCACTCTTTGAGCCAAATACTGCCAAAAAGCATAAAAGTAGAATATGTATCGATTTTGTCCACCCTATACATCCTCTCCTGCCCCTCATTCCTCCCCATACCCATTGTTTGTCTAAATCTGCCTCTATCTTGACCTTCAACTCTGCTGTTGGTGTTTCCCCCTCTCTCAAATGTTCATTTTGTCCTGTTGCGTTCTGATCCATTCAGTGTACAAATTCTAGCTCTTCCACAAGCCTCGACTATGTATACAAATAAAAAGAAAAAAGAAAGACAGACATGTCAAGCAATATCCAAAACAATTTACACAAATATCTGAAAGCTTCTTAACATAAGAACTATTCCCCAACACATGAGACCGACACACTTTGCTCACCTCTTATGAAAAAGCAATAAAGACTTCCGTCAAGGAATCTGGTGTGTTGTACTTCCAGGCTATCTCAAACGTCAAGATATCATGTTCATTTGTTAAAAACACAAACCAGGCAAGTAATGTTCTAAACTGTCTGTCTGCTTCAGTTAATTGCATAATCGTGAAATTATACGCGGCAAATTGCACATTCCACATTACATTATGGAAAAATGTGGAGCAATATGATTCTACACCAAGGCATAATTAGTGTCGGCCTTGCAGGAAAGAAATGGTATCATTATGCTTAAGGCAATTAATTATGTAAATGAGATTGCAGAAAGCTCATTAAGAAAAGCTAGCCTGATAGCTTTGAGATCGCCTACTGTGCAGCCTTATGATGTCTGCCTTGATTTGTTTGAAGTCATTAGAGCAGAAACGCCATAATGAAGCAAGCTAATTACAAAAAAAACCTAAAAGATGCTGATTTTTCATCGGACAAAAAAAAAAGGCTTTTTGTTTTTTCCATGGCAGTGGGTGAAAAGAAAGTGTGCATGCATTTTAATTTCAATACACATACATTTGTAATGCCCTAAAATTGTGGTTAACAATACTGTCTTTTCAAATGTCCAGTCCCTGTGAATCGCAGATTGCTCTTTTGCGTTCATAAGATTTCCTTTGTTATTGACAATGAATTGGAAATACATTTTGTGTCATAAAAAGGATTTAAATGAAATATTAAGCCATCTATTCATTCCTTAAGTAAATATGGTATAAACCTTGGGCCCTCTCCCCTTGTTCATATTATGTATCAACCCTTTCCAACCCCAACTCTCATTCTCCCCTTCACCCTTCTATTTCTGTTATTTATTTTGCACAGCCATTATTAGTACATTGTAGGATGTATTTCTTTGTTATAATGCATAACTACAATTAAGATATTATTGGTACAAACCCACGATTGTGTTTTTTTTTTAAGTTAATGCTCTTGCACACACATTGAAGCTCAATTAATCGACTTTGCAATATTATGCTTAAAACCCAGTTTGTTGATGTTCTTTGCACTGAAATGGTTGTACTAGTGGCTTTCTGGCTGGTTCCTGGAATTACCATAACTTTCCAGTCAAATCTTTCCCTTGCCCAGAAAACTCTGCCCAAAGCAGACTAGATGTTTGGCGTCAGATAGCATGAGTGGGACCTTGGATTGTTGGGGGGATCGAGCTTGGACTAGGCCTGGAGACACCCTGGTTCGTAGCTTTGCTACAAAGACCTTGTACTTGCATCACATGTCAGTATTGAGCTGCTGTACTGTATTGCTGCTGCCTGAAGTTTATTTTCTTGAAACTCCACCCTTCTGTCAAATCCTGTGACGTTAACATAAAGAGTAACAATTATTGTTGTGATATTATTGTATGAATTTACTAGTTAAAATATTACACATTGTATATAGCTGGTTGTACCTTATATTTATTGTCCATGTATAATATACAGGTAGAGAATGAAAGAATAATTTGGATGTATACTTTTTTGCTATTTGAATTACCATACTCTTTACAGAGCATTGGTGCTGTCAAAGTAGTTTCTTGGCAAGGGTGAAACTGGGTGGTTTGTCATTGCCTTCCCAGCATTGCTTATCCATGCTCTATCCCTTTAATTACTGAGCATCAAGCAAGGAAGCAGCACATACCATTTTTAAAGTCGTTGTATGAATCAACCAGGGTTTGAACCATCAACCTCCCACAATTGGAGCACAGGCTCCAACCATTACACCACCAAGTTTGGTTAGGTGTAGTATACTCAACTTTTAATTGACTATTCCGAGTTTAATTACCAACAAAATAGGATCCTGCAACAAAGTGTAACCCTTGGCTTCTTTGGAATGATGATGCATCCATAGAGTATGTCAGCTTTCAAAGGAGACTTTAACACAGCTGTATCATCTGCTGTCGCTTGTTTGTAGCAGATGAAGGCCTCAAAGTTCCTTTGGAAAAAGTTATCCATTGTGAAATGGTACGTTGGTCAAACTTAACATAAAACTACCAAACCTTTTGTCACAGTAAGAACACTAGAAGGGCACCCAGTAGAGCGCATACCTCTGCCATGTAATGCCTGATCCATGAGAACATGTCGGGCCCAATACTTTTTCGAAATATCGTGCTATACAGTACTATATCGTTTTTGGCCCGATCTCTCAATAGTGAGGCATGACTTAGAAAATTAAATAATTCGCTTATCCAGATCCGGATTCGGACCTTCACAAAAACCCAAGCAATTCGTCCTTGCGACACACCCAACCTGTGCACCAAGTTTCCTCCAAATCCGTTCATAACTTTTTGAGATATCGTTCCATCTATCATTTTTATCCCTATCTCTCAAAGGTGAAGAATCACTTAAAAATTGCAGTAGTCTGATCTGGATCTTCACCAAAATTGAATCAATTCTTCCTTGTCATACAACCAAAATGTCCACCAAGGTTCATCTGAATCCGTCCACAACTTTTTGAGATATCGTGCTATATATCGGTTTAGCCCCATCTCTCAATGGTGAAGAATCACTGAAAAATTCTAGTCGTCAGATCCAGACCCGGATCTTCACTAAAATCTAATCAGTTCGTCCTTGTCACACACCCAACCAATCCACAAAATTTCTTCCAGATCCGTCCACAACTTTTTGAGATATCCTGTACGCAGACAGACAGACAGACAGAAAGCGATGAAAATATAACGTCCTCCACCTTCTGTGGCAGAGGTAATAATTGTAGAGTTATTATTTAACAGCCGTTGTTCAGTTTTCTACTGGGGTGTTGATGTAACATTGACTCCAAGTATGACCCGGTTGCTGTCACGAACACTTTGCATCAATCGTTGGTAGACAATAGATGTAATATTGTGCCCTTCCATATTTTTAGATTCTTCTGCTATGATCTGTCAACAATTTTGGTCTGCCAGGTCCTCGTGTCAATATTGGCACAACCAGCTCTCTTCCATTTCCAATGAACATTCTTCCACACTTGATTTGGCATGGCTTAGCATGAAGGAAATGTCATGAAACTCTAACACCCAAAATCCATTCTACTTTGAAGGTCAGTAAACTCTCCACCTCAGAGCATCTTGGTTACAACTGGGTTTCAACACCTGCTACACACTTTTTTAAAGAATGTGATGCTTTGCCATGTTGGAAGATTCATATTCTACTGTATTTTAATTATTCTACAGTACTTTATGAACCTTATTTCGTTTTAGCATGGTTGTCAAACTCTGAGGTTTTACATGTTGAGTTTTGTTTGAAGTTACATTCGATGGTGTTTCCCCATTCTCCTACTGTTTCCTTTGTTACTTGTGTCCTGTTCTGTGTCACAGCTCTGATCCACATTATTTTTGTACGTTTGTTTTTTTTTACTTTTTACATGTATATACTTACACACCACTTTTTTATAGTTGTACTCAGCTTTTAGTTGTTAGTTTTTAGGAAGAGAGGTATGGGTAACATTGGTGAGGGAATACATTTAGTGGCAATAAAAATAAATGCTTGGGCAGACACACACATGGACACACACACACACACACACACACACACACACACACACACACACACACACACACACACACACACACACACACACACACACACCACATATTGAGATGGGTCTCCATTCCATTCCATCTCTTGAGACCCACCTATGTGTGGAGATAGGAACCAACAACAACCTCAGTAGAGGATAAATGTGGTTCTGAGGCAGCTATTCAAATGAATGGGGGGAAAGGGAAAAACTTTCTGACCCAAACCCCAAAATCCCCAAAAAGCAGACTGATTTCTGCCCCTCCCATACAAGCGAATGTAAAATAGGGACTGACTGATTAAAGCACTTCTTCCCTTTCATATTTTCATTCCAATCAAAGAGCGAACCAATGAATATTTGCCCATGTTCTACTTTGGGGAATAACTTAATTTTCCAATTACATTCATCACCATGGAGTATATTCACAAAGATTACTTTGGAACTTAGTTCTTGGTTTATATGTCTTTGTTGTGCAGAAATGAAATGATAAACTTCCCTCAATGCTCTTGTTTGACCACCTCCTGAGCCACATATCATTTTGAGATTGTAGTAAATAGTTTTTCCATTGTTCAATTGATAACCATCAAAGTTTTCAGTCCATTCAAGGATATTAATTTTTTTCTTTACATCCTCCAACGTAATTGTAATTAAATTTATCCACTTATTTGTTTTACCTACTTTTACCCTGGTTATTTGTTCAATAAGACTTATTTGATATTTCTCACATTCATTATGTTTTCCATTTAAATACCAAGTCTGATTACGTCTCCACTCTTTGGTTTGGTTATTGCTTGGTTCTATCATTTATAAATCAGTAAAAAGACGGCGGTAGCCTGTTAAAATTCCCAACCCAGTATGTTAACACTTATACTTATAACCGAAGACTATTGATTCCATTCTCTAAAATATATCTTTTATCATCAAAAGCTCCTAATGCTTTCTTATTTATCTCTTCTGTATATAATTGATGTTTATAACTTCTTATTGTATTCATTTTTCTGCACTTTCCCTTCTTTAAGGTTAAACAGTTGTAATAATGTTTAAAGTTTATTGTTTCCTTGATTATATTTTTCATTATTACCTTTAGCTTCTTATCACGCCTTTCAATGTTATTATTATCAATACACGTAAAAGCATAAGACTTTGATCTCAATCCTATAAATTCACTCATGACCTTCCCACCCAATTCATCTTTAAACTTACCAATAACCTTTTTATTCTTTCATGAAAACAACACATCACCTGACTTATAATTACTTGTATCATATAATTCAATATTATCAAGCATATCCTCATATACATCACTTGTCTTAATTTTTAATATAAAACTATCTGTATCCATATATAACAATGACACATGATCCTTTTACTTTGATTTTAAATTATTATAGTAATAGTCATACATTAACAACTTTGACAAGTCAAGAATTGATGTTCCTATATAAATAGGTTTATCCATTTCAATACTCTCTTTTTTCAAATGAATAGCACAAAAGTTCTCTGAAAACACCTCCGTTCGCTCAAAACTTGGTCTATTAATTAACTTTGAAGCCTGTTTCCAAGATGTAGCAAGTCTTATGTTTTGTCGATTACTAACATTTTCCATAGTCTTTCCAAATAAAGCATTATTCATTAATTTATAAAAGTCCTTCTCAAAATCTGTTTTTGCTTCTAATCTCCTTTTTGTATTAAAATCAATATACTTCTTTAACCAATGACTTTGTTTAAATTTCAAAATCCTATGAATTTTCCTCACTCTCAACCCAGCAGAGAAATATTGTCTCAAGTTCCTTTGATGCAAAACATAAATTTATTTATCATTTAATGTAGTAAGTAATTTTTCTAGAGATGTACCTTTTATATTGAATGACTGTTGGTAATCATTTAACCATTCTTTTCTTGGACTTTCTTTAACAGGGGCATAAGATAGGCCTTTATGTTTGTGATGAAGTTATTCTGGATATTTTAAATCAACCTCAAAATAATATCCACTTCAGCTGCATCCAATTATTTTTGAGAGGAGGCAACAATGTCTTGTAAAACTTTTACATAATGTTTTTCTTTAACCCATTTAAGTTTTCCATAAGGTAAAGATTGGGACATAGCCCACCCATACAAATTGTTAGCATCATAATACATCAGGTAAGAGTTGTCCTCATTCTTATTATAATCAGGATGATATTTGTTATTTGCTTTAGCATATCTCTTGGAACATACTTGAGATATTCCTCCTCTTTTAGCCTTCTCTATCATTAAAAGCATATCTATGTCACAGATTAATTCCAAATTCTGTTTTGTCATTTTTAACATAGCACTCCAAGCCAAACACGGGGCTGTGTAATAGTGAGTGGGGTCTAATCCATAAGAATTTTTATTATCACAGACTGTTCTAAAAGTTTCAAACACATCAGCCAATAACTACATCAGTTTTAAGATACAAATCATGATATTCTCCAAAATTCTTTATATTAAACTTCTCCCAAACCTTTTTAGCTTTTGTATAATCTCTATCGGAAATATGAGTTTTATATAACTTGTGATAGAAACCTTCCCTTGAAGGAAGTTGTGTGTCTTTAAACTTCTCAAATGAATCCATGTAGTCATATGGATATATTCCCTTTTGTGATAAGAGATCAATCTCTTCTTGATTTGAGAAATGTGATTTAAGATTCGGTAAGTTTTTGATATTTGATGCTAAGTTATATAATGGACTTGCCATAAACTTGTATGTGTCAAGAAATCTGATATGGGTTCTGGGGGATGTATGAATTGTTTTTGTGAATGAGATGTATTTTTGATCTGTGTTAGGAATGGCAGAAATATCTCCAGATGTCTTTGAAAGTTCATTTATATACAGATGTGTGTCATTGTGAGCGTTGTTGTGAAGATAGACAGGAATAAAGTTTGGGGGCTTGTACTTAAGATTACAACGGGAATGAGCTGGACCTCTATATTTTCCAGTAAGATGACAATGATCCCTAACTTTGACCTCTCCCTCAATTTTCTCCTCACAAATATGACAGATACTGTTCTTTATAAATTCCTTTTTCTCTCCCTTTGTTAATGACATTGGTTTATAGGTTTTAACCATTATTTCTCTTCGTCTTATGCAGTCTTTTTCCAATCGTCTTACAAATTCCCCTGAGGCATCTTCTCCTCTATAAAGTTCTAACTTGTATTCATCACCAACAGATGATTTTATATAATAACAGAAACCACAAGGAGTATGTTTTTGATATTTATTTGTGTATGATTTATTTGGATTTGGACAAACAGAATCTATCTTTTCAATGATACTTTCAAAATCTACATATATCACAAACGGATGTTTTATAGATTTGTTAACATCTTTGAATGATATGTTTGAGCCTGCTTTTGGTAAATTGATTAGGGTTGATTTATGATTACTACAATATTTTGAATGTTGATTGAATCGTTCTTTTGTATGAAAGGAGTTGAGACATCTCTTGCAAGGATACCTTTTACATTTTCTCTTGTGTAGTTATGATTTCGTTAATGTTGATAAATTTTTGATGAAAGCATAATGTGATTTTTCCTTTGAAGTAAAGTAGAGAAGGTCAATGTGTGTTTCATCATTTTTATAGTTGTTTGAACTTTTTAATATCTGAACTTTCTTTGTATCTGTTAATCAATATACATTAACAGATAGATTATTCATTTTCTCAAATTTAGGAATATCTCCCAATGACATTGGAAACTTTAAATCTTTAACATTTAATGTATTCTCGTATTTCTTATAATGTTCAACCCTTTCAGGATTCCATTGTGGAGGATGTAAGTGAGCAAGGACAGACCATATAACACATTTATTATCTTTGTTTTGAATATTAACAATCGCTTTCATAAGTTTTATCTCTTTTGGCAAATCAATATAAGAAGATGCTTGAAGAGGATCTGATTTTAAGATGTGTATATCTAAAAAGATTATTTTTGTAATCGCAAATCCACTACCAACGATAGTGTTATCAACATCTTGTTCTTGTCTCTGGAGTTCATCATAAACATCACATCTTACAATATCTTGAAATGATTAGATAAAGTGAGGGTCGGTCCTCATATAGGGAGTAGTTTCATCACCTTCTCTTACCATATTCAATTTTACTCCCATATAAAACTTAAAAGTTTTCATTTCACTTAATGTGTTTTTAATTATAGTTTCAATCCTTTGTTTAACCATATCAACAGCTTCCATGATTGAAGATGGTCCAGGGTCATGAAAGCGAAACAATCTTATTTTTATATGTCCTTAAAATGCCCATCAGTATTTTCAATGGAGAATTTAGTGCCACCTTCCCTTTCTTCATTGTCTTTGTGTTTGCGTGATTGAAGGTGTTTATTATAAAAAAATTTTTTAAAGAATATCATTATCCCATCTATCACAATGTTTTGTTTCTTGGTCAAGTGGAGATATTTGTCTGAAAATATTGAATGTGTGTTTGTTGGTTTGAATGTGTTTTTTATAACATTTATATTCATGATTTCAAACATCACAGTACCGTGTATTCACCATATTTATATTACAAAACTTTGCTTAAAATAAAATTTTCTTGATGAAAATTTTGTTTAATTTATCGGTGAATCTGTGCTTAAAACCATTTTATCCTCCAACTTTTTCACTTAATAAATACAATGTATCAAGACACAAAAGAAAAGTTTCAAAAAATCTCTTCATTTGTAAAAGATACTGAGATATGTCGAGGATGTAAATTTGAATAAAGACAAATATAACAACTATTGGATAAAAACAATTATGATGAATATAATATGAGTTCTTCAATTTCCTTCAGTGGAAGGGCTTTTAGTATACGTGGAAGAACATCAATTAAGGTATCTCTAACAAAAGTTTCTCCTCTCCTTCTGGCAATATATTCAAAACTAGGAAAAGCAATGAAGCAAGAAAAGTATCAAAAAATAAAAACCTTATGGATGAAGCTTTAGAAAGAAAAGATAAGACCATCTGTAATATGCAAGGAGATATTTGTATTTTTTTCAACAACCCTAAAGATGTAAATCCTGATGAAATAAGGGATGTTAATATATCAGCTGAAATTACATTTCGTTCAATAGTAGTTAAGGGCCATTTTAAAATTACCTTTAAGATAAAAAATGTAGTAGTTGAATCTGTTAATGAAAAAAAGTATATAGATATAGATGGTAATGTTTTTTCTACTAATTAAATATGAGTCATTATTCAACTGAAGATTTTGAAGATTATGAGAGTGATGATAGTGTCTCTGTTGGAACAGAAGACAGTTATGATATCGAGAGTTTGTGTTCAAATGATAGTTATGAAGGTAGTTTTATAGATGATTGTGAAAGCACTAATGAAAGTACCGAAGATGGTACTGAAGATGAATTTTATTTGAAGTAAAGTTTTACTTTATAAATATGAATAGTTTACTAGATTTTGAGCCTCTTGAATTTCCTGATTCTCCACATGACAAATTTGAGAATTGTCCTGCGTGTGAAAGACGGGGATTAAACATCGAGTCAAAAGCCTATATTGCTATAAACAATGTATATTCTGTGATTATCTTCTAATTAATGATAATAAAAAATATAAAAAGCAATTTAATTCTTTTAAATTTACACCAAAAATGAATTACTTTACAAGATTGATTCGAGAAATGAATGTGAAGTATGAGGGTGATAACACACCTTTCCTTACAATGGAAGAAACTGAACGTATTACAGAAATGTTCAAAGGATTGTTGTTATATATTATTCACGATTGCCATTTTCAGGGAAATATCAACACAAGATATTGTATAAATAAAATAATGGATTATCTTGAAATTAAACCCGAACTTAGGATAAAATATAGAGTTTCTCAAAAGCCAATAATAAATTAAATAACTTGTTTTCAAAATATGTAAATGAATGATTTTTTTACCTATTTGGGAAAATAAGATATAATTTAACAACCATAAAAATCTTCCAAATTCATTAAGATGTCTCATAGTTGGTTCATAGTCGGCAGGCCAAGCCCAAGAAATATGCCTAAAAAAACTTTTGATAGCATGTTTTGTTCAAAGCTGGAAACCATGCTAGAAAGTATCACTATGGTCCAGGCATTCAGAATCACCTGGTTGCCAAAATGGCATTTGAACTTTAAGGTCAAATTTGGAGGTCAAAATGTCAAATAAGGTCAAAAATTGTGTTTTCCTCTTTTACCTTGTACTTTCAAATAATGTTAGGTCTGGCATGAATTATTGAGGAATTGATGAAATACAAGGGTTTTAAATTCCATATTAATAGGTAAACGTGAAGAAATCCTTGAATATAAATGTTGAATTCTCTTTAATGCATTGGTTTTTCAGGGAGTTGGGGCACCCTCTCCTGACTGATACTTTTATCGACTTGACTTTGAGATAAAGTACAAGAATCATTATGGAGCACCTTCCCAGGGACTTGAAAGTGCAATTGACCTAATTAGCATAATTTTACAATCATATAGAAGGTCAAAAGGTCAAGGGGGAAAAACAAATAACATACTGTCCGTTCAGAATCCTAAGGAAATGGGTTTTCCCTTCTCAAATAAAAAACTACAAATGTGATCGCCATGAAACTTTGCCTGTGTTAGTTTGAAGTCCATCAATATCTAGGAAGAGATAACACACTCTAACAAAATTTGACGATTTTGTTATACAACTATCCATTGGAAAGGTCCGCTTTCACCGCGCAGCCATTTTCTCACGGGCGTTTTCCCGCATCACTAATAGGCGTCGATGGTGTCGCAAAGCCTCGATCACATGTTTCCGGTGTGTTGCCATGACAGGCTTTCCTCCCCCACATGAAAATGGCCACGTGGCGAGATTTGACTTTTTTAATGGATAGTTTCAATTCCAAACTCTTCAAATTTCGTTAGAGGTGAGTGTGTTATCTCTCAGTAATGTGTCAACTTCTCCCTTACACACCAGTTTAAGTCTTAAGTAGGCACATGTCGCTAGATATACCCTCCCGCTTCGCTTTCCAGGGCATGCATGGATCAAGACAAACACTTTCAAGGGCACACATATCACCAATACAGCTTGAGGTGTAGATCAAGTGCCATTTGTTGTCAAGACCACAACTCAACTCTTTTTGGTGGGTAGGTACATGTATGCACGCACCTGCCTGAAATGTACTTGACATGTTTAGTGCGAACTATATGTGACATAAGCATAAGCACTCCCTTCTTCCAGTAACACTACATGTATGTCTTGCTATCTTTCTCTCAGCTTTGCCTTGCTTTTCTGTCTGGTGTGGGAATGGTGGTGTGTTCTCTTTCAGGCTCAAAAATGGATGGTGATGAAGTTCTTCCCATTGACAGGCTTAAACGGAAGTGAAGTACCAGTTCAATGGTTGAATACTCCAGTTGTCTTATCTGCCAGGAAGGAGAAAGCCAGACTGAGAAGCTAAGTGGGGCTTCTGACGACGGCAAGAAAAGGATCCAGCATGCTGCCACTGAAAGGACACAACTTAAGGATCGGGCGTCCCTGGCTACTTTCAACTGACTGAAGACTATACCAGATGAGGACTTGGCTGGAGCAGTAATGAAGTGGCACAAGACCTGCTACATCAACTTCGCATCGGAGAGCCGCTTGTCTCGACTATGGCATCGAAGGAGCAAGGAACTTGCAGATGATACCACTAAAGCGATGTTCGATGAGCAGACTGCAGGTTTGTCCTATGAAACTCGAAAGTACAGGCACGCTGCAGTTGATTGGGAACGCTGTATCTTCTGCCAACGATCAGGAAAGGCTGACCTCCACAGCATAAAGAAAATGAGCGTGTCACAAAACATCATTGACCTGTCGAAAGAGGACTATGTCATGTCAGTTAGGATGGCTAATGTTATAGATTTAATAGCTGCAGAAGGGAAGTACCACAAAACAATGCTATGTTGAATTCGAGCGAAGGTTGAAAAAGAATAGAGCACATCATTCTCTGTGCTCAGATCCAATCCTGAATGACCTGGGGGACACTTTACTGGTGGGCCTGTCTGCTGGTAATGTTTGCGATATGAGAGAGGCTTGGGAGAAGTATGTAGAACTATGTAATGCAACTGAGGAAGCCATCCCTGACAGCTACTTGTCCAGAAGGCAGATGTTCTAAACTGCATTACAGAAGGTTATTGGTGATGAAGGTTCCTTTATAAGACCACGCAATTGAAATGGACCACTCCTTCATTATCCCAGTGACAAATCTCAGTATGTTATTGCCAGTGCCCTGTCAGATATCTCTGAGGGAAAAGATGACAGTGATGATACATCCATGACATCCGAACTACAGCTCCCTTCACTCAATGAGCTGCAGGAAATCGTCCACTCTGCACTTCGACTCCGAGCCGACTTAGAACGTATGCCTGGTCATGATACAGCATGGAGGGGTCTAACAGCAGATGCAGTGGAAGCCATTGTTCCAGATAGCTTATATCTGTTTCTGTCTGTCCTCTTTGGCGGGACTGACATGCTGGAAACTGATGCTGATCAACAGGAGGATATGGGACATACCGCAACAAAGCAAAGAATCTTTAATATCGCTAATGACATAGTGTTTGCACTGTCGAAGGGGAAAAAGTTATTTTGTCATCGAAAGGGGAAACCATGTATACCTGAATGCGGTTGTGATGCAGATGGATGCCTTAACACGGCAGGCAGTGGTCATGGTCTGGATCAATCTTAAGGATTTCAACAGCAACATTAATTGGCAAAGGTAATGGGACACGGGAAAATTATGTTCAGCCATTGTCGTGCCTTCTTGATGAAGAAACTGAATTATTTTCAGGAAGAAGTGACGTTAAAGGAACAAGTCTTTACTTTGTGTGTATTCCGATCCATAATGGAGTAACGAGCATTTTAAATCCTAATTTCCTTCACAATTACCTATTTTTTTGCAAATTAAAACAAGAGTATCTCTGTAATTCCTCAATGTTTCTTGCCAAACCTTACATTTGTTGAAAGCACATGACAAAAGAGGGAAAACACAAAATTTGACCTCCAAATTTGACCTTCAAGGTCAAATGCCATTTTGGCAACCGGGTGTTTCTGAAACCTTTTACGATAATGATATTATCTCGCATGGTTGCCAGCTTTGAACAAAAAATGCCATCAAAAGTTTTTTTGAGGGTCTTGGCCTGCCGACTATCAAGTGGATGTGGAAAAAACCTGCTTACTTTTAAAGATGGCTCCTTACTCCCAACTTTTTATATTATGATAATTTAATAATTTTCACAAAGTCAAGTTTTCAACCTGAGTATCAAATACTCTCACGAGGTTTTAATGTTGGTCTTCAAAAATAAGATATAATTGGTTTATTTAAACTTCAAAACAAACTAAATTATTAGAACATTGAAGATATAATACAACTATTTTGTGATACACAGAGATATAAAAAGAAATCAGACAATAACTTGTATTCTTGGTGATAATATGGATGATATACCATCTCCCCAAATCAAAAAAGAACCTCGTTATCTTTGATGATTGTGTTAATGAGAGAAACCAAACGGTAATGGATAGCTACTACACAAGAGGGAGACATTCTTCTTGTAATTGTATTTATCTTCGTCAATCATACTTTCAACTCCCTTGTCGCTCAATAAGAAACAATGCTAATACTTTTATTTTATTCAAGTAAATTCAATAGATATAAACAATTTTTGGAGAGACAATTGTTCTACATTATGTAGTAAAAAGGAATTTGGGGATTATATGAAGCACACGACTGAAAAATATCAATATATTGTGAAACAAGATGAGATATTTAGGGATATATTTTTTATTTTATAAACAATTACATATATAAATGACAACTATTATTATAAATCTTGTGGGTAAATCTGCTTCTGGAAAAAAACTTTCATAAATCAAGGTTCTTGTATAGTACAAATGAGAATATTTTAAATTTGCTTAAAAAGCACCATGTAGTTCATATTGTATCAACAACAACTAGAGCAATAAGACCTGGAGAAGTAGAAGGTGAAGATTATTACTATATTTCAGTAGAGGAACGTATGCGATTGAGGAATGAAGGTCAAATATTTGCGGAGGTTTCTCTTAGTACAACAAAATATTCACATTGTAAGAGTGAGTTAAATAAACTAAAATCTGGTGGTATTGGGATATTAGAAACTAATCCAGAAGGAATGAGACAAATTATTAAACATCTGAGTGGTAATGGGGTTAAGATTTTATCATTCGGTTTTGATGTTAATGAAGAAACTCAACAAAACGTATGAAAAGCAGAGATACAAGTATTGGTGAAGAAGAAATTACAACTCGTATTAATGTTAATAAAGAATTTGATGAAATATTTAAAGAAAAGGATTTATTTGAACACATCTACTTTAATGATGAAGAAAAGGAAAATTTCCCTGTTGACCTTTATAATTCAGTGAATGATATTTTCCAATAAATAAATGGATGCGAAAGAAAGAGCAAGAAGATTTAAGGAGCATCAAGAGTTGGTTTCAAAATTTGTAAAACAACAGGAAGACATAAACAAGAAACGCAGACAGAAACTAACGGGTGAAGAAGCATTTGAAAGAAAACAAGATGAAAAATTTAAACCACTTTTAAAAACTTCCCAAGAAAAAATTATAGATGCTTCCACAGTTTCCACAATGGAATATACTCCGAAAAAACTTCAAATGTTTAAAGATTTCAGTCAAATGACGGAGGAAGAATTAGAGCATATAGGAGAATTAGAATATTATGATGAAGGATTATTTCAACAACTGAACGAGATCAATCAACCCCCTGATTATATTGTGAATGTTCTCCAAAACAATGAATATTCAGCGGATTCAAAAACCATAGCAGGTCTCATTCCACCAGAACAACCAGCAATATTCCATCTTGCCAAAGAAAAGGTATTGATATTTAATGATGAATTAAGGTTCTTGAGTTCTGCTCAACCCCCTGTTAAATTAACCCCCAGATTCATGTTTCTTCTCACAAAAGATGGAAAAAAGTTTCAACTGCGAGGGATGAAACAAAGTATTTTGATAAACCATTGGATATGAAAAATAAGGATGATACAGTACATATTGATTTGCTGGACTCTCTTAAGTATAGGGTTAGTCTATCTGGTAAAACTAGGAAGAATGAGAAGGAGAAACACATTATTCAGGCTTTAAGTAGGCTTGGTTCAGGTGTTCGTTTTCTTCCAAATGACCCATCACAATTAGTTAATAGACTGTTATTGCTGTTAGGTGGTAAGAAGGCTGGAAATAACAATTGTTTAAATGAAGCATCAGCCATTTTAGGCCAGTTGATGAACATGAAAATAATTTATAAATATCAATACAAAGATATTTTATCCCATATTAAAAAGATGAGAAGCACAATCCTTCATTTTAATTTCACAACAAGTGACCACACATCTTCATTCCCATACCCACTGCAACTTGACAAAACAAAAGAATATGAGGTGTCTTTATTGTCCACGGAAACTTATAATACCTTATTTAATACATACACATATACAGTAGACTACTCGTAAGTCATCACCATCGAGACCGAGAAAAAATGCCGACTTAGACGTGTGATGACTTATGCATATGCGAACATTCATGATGACTGTGGGGTGAAGGATGAAGTCTCGCGTGGCCTGGACACGTACGTGTGAGAGAGCGCAACAATCTCTAAGCCGGCTATTGTACCAAAAAGGAAACACAATCCTCAGGGCATAGGTGGGGGTTCATTGGTGAGTTGGAAGGTGATTTAGCAAAGATGGAATTCATGAATCACTATCAAAAATAAAGATAATGAACAACTGTGATGGTATGTCGACAACTCATATACCATCTATGATGGTATCTCGACAAATTAGATGACACACAGTCATTGTGGTGATGACTACCACTCAATGCCTATGTGTAAGTGAGTGTGGTGATGTACAAAACAATCCAATATAAAACCATGATCGGACTTCAACACTAAGCTCAATCGATCCTTTACTCCGTGAAATAATCCATTATGTTTGACTGCCTCAAACTCTTGGCATCTGGGGCATGAGGAAGGACTCAAATCGGTCAATGTATTCCATGATGTTGTCTGGGCAATCCTCCACCGAAAGACAGTATCGGCGCATCATATCCAGTGCGCTGAATGCCTCCCGAATAGTTGGAGGCGCATTTGGAATGTATATCTTCCCTGAGTCCTCGAGATCAACAATGTCCACATCGTCCACGTCGCCCGTATCGTCAGAGACGTTCTTCACAGAATCCACAATTTCTGCATCAGTCATTTTTAGAGTGCTGCCTAACTCAGCATCCACGTTGATGTATTTTTCCAATGAAGGCATCGCGATCTTCTCCACTTGTCCAAATATCTTGCCCTTATTCTTCAAGATATCATTCAATGTCTGCCGTTTGATGTCGAACTTCTCAGCTATGGC
Source organism: Eptatretus burgeri (assembly GCF_056783735.1). NCBI lineage: Eukaryota > Metazoa > Chordata > Myxini > Myxiniformes > Myxinidae > Eptatretus > Eptatretus burgeri. The sequence goes on from NC_140962.1 coordinate 57,013,152, forward strand.
TGTTTTCTTCATCAGTGGGTTTGCCTCGCAAAACGTGATAATGTCGTATTTTTCTTGGTAGGTTTTAGTTGTAAGCTTACGCTTAGTCGCCATTGTCCTGCCTGCAGTGCGATCAACGTGTGGACATATCCAAAGTAGAATGACAACTGTTGTCACGACGACCACGGCTTATGACCCCGTCTTGCGTAATACCCAATACAGTACACAATACCCAGCTTCAAGGCCTAGCCTGGCCACACACTGAGCCAGCAACCACCGTGGTCGCTGACTGAGCTGAACGCAGCGCAGTTATAAATAGCCTATCACTGGCGGTGTACACCAATGAGCGCGCATCACGATTCCATGAAATCGGGCTCCTCACGAGGCAGCAGTTCCGTGTGATGAGTTTGGCGTGATAATTTACTTGAGTTTCCATTATGCGGGAATGGACAACATCTGACTACTTAGATGAAGTGACAACTTAGAGATGATGACTTACAGACTTTATTCAAAGGGATTTAACATTAGACAAATTCGGGACTTTTTGACACTGCCGACTTAGGCGAAGTGACGAGTTACACGCTGCTGACTTACGCGTAGTCTACTGTGTGTATATATATATATATATATATATATATATATATATATATATATATATATATATATATATATATATATATATATATATATATATATGCACACATGTGTATATCATAATATAATGGGCATAAACCTGGAACTTCTAACACTTTTCTCCGAACATATTCTGTTCATACTTCCGAAATCTTCACATTATGTGTTCCATGTATTTATGTATGTGATAGCGGATTCAAGAAATCGGATATAGATTGAATTTTCAGAGGGAATCGATGACATCACAATCAACAGCGTTCGGCGGAAAACGGACGGCCAGGTCCCAGACGACGTGCTTTACTTAAGCCGCTGTCACACCTTGACGATTTAGCCAGCGTATGCCGACGAATGAAAAATTTGTCTAAAACGCTGGCACACGTTGAATACGTTATGGGTAAGTTTTGTATACGTTAATAGCACGCGGAAGCACGCTGGCATACGTCGTAGTACGCCGAGCTCGTCGACAAATTTTAACATGCTCAAAATTTTTCGATGTATGCCAGCGTATGACTCACGTTCCACATACGCTGGCCATAAGTTGTAGGCACGTTACGCGATCGTTGACACACGTCGACACACGTTACTTGTAAGTTACTCATAAGTCGAAACACGTCGAGGTAATGTTTAGCGTCAGTGTTCCAGACTCCATGGTTTTTTTTTTTTTCGGCATGACAGTGATGTTGTCACTTCGATTTCTAGGGTGGTTATAATATAATATAATTAATAGGCTGCCGCTCAACGATTTAAATCATAACTGCACTAGAAATCGAAGTGTCAACATCACCGTCATGCCAAAGAAAAAAAAGAAAAAAATCATGGAGTCAGGAACACTGACATGTTCCTCCTGTGTGAACCCCATTTTTATATACCAATTCCCCTAAACGATGCCAATTCACCATTAAACGGTAGCTGTAAGTTAGTAACACATTCAGTAAGTTCTGTGGCCGTCCAGATGACGTCAATTACATCTACATACGTCAATATGTGTTGGAGATACGTTACACATAGGTTCAAAGCACATTACTCATAGGTTCAAAGCACGTTACTCATAGGTTAGAAATAAGTTTCCGGTACGCTAAACATTACCTCGACGTGTTTCGACTTATGAGTAACTTACAAGTAACGTGTGTCGACGTGTGTCAACGATCGCATAACGTGCCTCCAACTTATGGCCAGCATATGCGGAATGTGTGCGTCATACGCAGGCATACGTCTAAAAAATTTGAGCATGCTTAAAATTTGTCAACGTGCTCGGCGTACTACGATGTATGCCAGCGTGCTTCAGGGTGCTTCAGCCTGCTCTTAACGTATACAAAACTTACCCATAACGTATTTGACGTGTGCCAGCGTATCCGGCAAATTTTTCATGTTGGCATACGCTGGCTAAAAAGTCAAGGTGTGACAGAGCCTTGAGACTTTGATGTCTAGTGCGGTTATGATTTGAATCGTCGAGCGGCAGCCTTTTAATAGGCTACACCACGTGATCATCGGCGATACGCTGCCGTGCTTTGCATACGTGAGACTATCGTTGGGCATAGGTTGTGAACGCCAACAACACGCTAAGCATTCGTTGGTATAAGTTATCTATATGTTATCGAAACGTTCTGTGTACGTTACTAATACTTTATGCATATGTCCAATTCGTTATGAATACGCCAAAAACTGAAAAAAAAACATCTATAATTCAGCGTACACCAGTGTTTTACATACATTTTGATGCGTTGCCATATGCTGGTGAAAATGTCAAGGTGTGACAGTGGCTTTAACTAAGTCCAGAGTTCAGGACTTTTGTTCAACTCAGCATTTACGTCTTTTAACTTGCCATGTTGCTAATCTATAGATGGAGGTAATATAGAAACGATGAATATGTCAAATCGTTCGTGTTACTCATCCGGCACGATGTGTCAAGGCCAACATTCTAAATCCACCGATCTCAAACGCTACCACAGGCACCCAGACACTCCACCAATATGAACTGAGCTGTTGATTGCGGTGTAAAACATCCAAAGAAACTACCGTAACCGAGTGTTGAGATCCATCCTGTCCCCCATACCCATCTACGACGGGTATCTGCTTTTTTGTTGTTGTTGTTGTTGTTGTTGTTGAGGGTTTAATGGTGCTGTCAGAGCCAGGAGGCTCTATCCACGCCACGCACCAGAATCTGATCAAACTCGCATACAGCCATAGCCCTTCAAAGGCAGATACATTTTAAATTGGTCTCCCACATTCCTTCAGGAATTTTAATACCGCCTTACAGAGTTGAGGGTGCTTCCAGTTCATCCACCGCAACATCACCTGCAGGTCCAACACCCTTATCCCCATAACTCTTATACGCCGTACGAGACGCTGCCTCGATTCCCCAATGGAGAGGGCAATTTAGAAATAAGTGGTTTAAATCTTCAGGTTTTCTGCACACATCACAGAACCCCATTGGGTGACATCCAATTCTATGGAGGTATGTATTTAAGCGACAGTGCCCGAGTCTTATTCTACAAAGCACTACCTGGTCCCTCCGGGAGAGTCTGGGGAGCTTAACAAGCGGAACCACCTCCGACTGCACCTTGTGAAAAAATCTCCCCTTTGTGCAGGAGTCCCACTGACATTGCCATTTTCCCACAATACGGTCCTTGACCAGACTAATGATTTCTGAAGGTCCCAAGGGGATTTGGGTGACATTGTCCATTCTAAGGGTCTGTTTTGCCACAAGGTCACTGGCCTCATTCCCCCTGATGCCCACATGAGCAGGGATCCAGCACAAATCCACCACCAGACCCCTCCAGTTCATGATGTTCTACAAATGCCAAGGTTCGAGGACCAAGTCATACCTGCAGCCACCCTGTAATGATTCCAGCGCCTTTAATGCCGAAAGTGAGTCCGAGAAGATAACTGCACTAAGAGGATTGAACTTAATTATCCATTCCGTAGCTAGGATGATTGCAAATAGTTCTGTCGAGAAAACTGAAAGATGATCGGTTAACCGAAAAGCCCTGACCACAAGACATCGGGGATACATATAACTGCCGCTGTCCTTCCGAGAGAGGGTTCTTTGGACCCATCCGCATATATATGCAAAGATTGACTCCAACTTGAATTTATAAACTCGATAGCCAGGTTGCGCTTTACAACAGGATTAACTGAATCCATTTTTCCCCAGAGATCCATGCGGAGACTTAGGGGTTCGAGTGTCCAGGGGGGCCAAATGGGGACTTTATGTTGGGGGCTGACTGGAAGGGAGTCCAGCCTCATTTCCTTGGCTAACTTGACACAGGCCAGGCCAAGAGGCAAGGAAGCAGAGTTGTTGTCTAACTTCAGGTATTCCCAACAATTTTCAAATAAGGATTTGCCAGGATGGCTGTCCCCAGAAGAAATGGATCTAGCCCAATATTTCATTCTCAGCATCTCCCAGCGAAGGGACAAGGGCATCTCACCTATTTCCACCAGAAGGGCAGACACTGGAGTGCTTGTAAAAGCACCGAAACATACACGAAGGGCTTTTGACTGGACAGTCTCAAGTTTTTTTCGGTTGCTCTTGGCCATATCACTGAAAGCCAGGCATCCGTAATCCAGGTGGGAAAAATTTTTAGCTTTGTATATCATGAGAAGACTGTCACGATGTGCTCCCCACTCTGTTTCAGACAGACAACGTAATAAATTTATACCTTTGGCAAATTTATCTTTCAGCTCCTTCACCTGCGGGGTCCAGGTTAGTCACTTATCGAAGGTGACTCCTAAGAAAGACACCACTCGAGATGGATGGATGCAAGTGCCATTAATTACCATTGCTATATCATCCGTTTTCTTCTTACGAGAAAATATGATAAACTTGGACGGTCAGCTGATAGTTTAAAACCCCAGTCTTCGGCCCATTTCTCCACGAGCCGGATATCGCCCTGGAGTTTTTTACTCGAAGTAGCAAGATTTTTTACACTGAATCCACATAGCAATGTCATCAGCAAACAGGAATAACTTGCTATGGAGCTTGCGGATGGAGGCAACATCATTTATCATAATACTAAAGAGTGTTGGGCTGAAGCAGCTTCTCTGGGGATGCCCTTATCAGAATGAAACGAAGAGGAGAGGCTCAGGCCAACCCTCACCTGAAATGTTCTATTCGATAAAGTCACCAATCCAGTCGTGCATTCTGCCATTGACCACGAGATTACTCAGTTTATAATGGAGGGCATTTTTCCAGACTGAATCGTATGCCTTTTGGATATCGAGGAACACTCCCAGAAGAGACTCCTGATTACCTAGGGATTTCCTTGCATCATTTGCCAGTGCGGAAATGTGATTCATAACGGACCGTCCCTTTCGAAAACCGCTCTGGCCTTTAGACAATAGGTTGTTCTTTTCCAAGAAGAAGACCATTCGGTTATTCACCATTTTCTCCATTAATTTGCAAACAACTTAGATAAGGGAGATCGGACGATATCTAGATGGGACAGTGCCATCTTTCCCCTCTTTCAGGATAGGAATTACAATAGCGTGTTTCCAATCACAGGGAAGTTTCCCTAAAGCCCAAATCCTATTGAAGAAACTCAGGAACACTCTCAACACCCGATCATCCAAGTGCATGAACATAAGGAATGATAACCGATCCGGGTCTGGGGCGCTATTCTTAGCCGAACGAATCACCTGCTTCAGTTCCCAAATAGTGAAGTCAAGATTGAGTGAAGAATTTGAAGGCAGAACTGTATTGGTGATCACCCTGGTTTGACTTACAACTTGGGGAAAACCAGCCTCTAAAACGTCATCCTTTATGATATTCTCACTACTAGAAAATAATTGGCACATGGCTTCTGCCTTGTCTGCATTAGAACATGGGGCTATGTTCTGGGAAATGATCACTGGAAAATATCTCCCTCCCGACTTAACCCCCTGTATACTTTTGACTCTTCCCCATATAGTTTTGAGAGGGGTATCTGAATTAACTGAAGAAAAAAATGATTTCCAAAAGGCAGACTTGGCCCGTTTTATAGTTCTTTGGGCTATCGCCCTTTTCCTCTTATACTCTATAACGTCCTCCAACCTGAGGGTTTTCCTAAGTCTCTTTAGAGTCGCCCATCTTCCCTGGATTGCCAATTTGCAATCCTCATTCCACCAGGGGACCTTAATTTTCCAACCTACTGAAGGAATTGAGGTTGGGATTGTTTCCCAAGCAATATTATACATAATTTGAACAATATTCTTATTGATGCTATCTATGTTGTGAACACCAATCTCTTCCTTCACTTCCCTGACACATCGATCTGAAAATTGACCCCAATTCGCCTTAGAAAAGTTCCAAGAAGCCGGACCGAGTGAGTCCACAGAACCCCTTTCACATTGGAGATTTGTGATCACAGGAAAGTGATCACTCCCGAGGTTGTCATCATGGACTTCCCAATCACATCTGGCAGCTTCTATTGAAGAAATGAGAGTGAGATCCAGAGGGGACGTCTTCCCTGTGGATGGATTTATACATGTTCCCTGTCCGTCATTTAATATCACCATATCGAATTCATCGATCAAATCCTCAATAATATCACCATTCCTATCAGTGTTTTTGGAGCCCCAGAGAATATTATGGCTGTTGAAATCACCACAGACAAGTACCACCCCCTCACACCTTCTAAAAACCTCCTGAAGACTCTTGTGCATCAATTGTTGGCAAGGATTATAGAAGTTTATAATTGTAACCCTCCCCCTCGAGCCATGGACCTTGATAAGAATACACTCCAGCTCCGTAATGTCTTCCGTTTCCGTGAAGGGAACACCAAATTTCACCATAATGCCACAACCACCACCTTTACCTCGAGCTCTATCCCTACGAATAAGGGTATACCCCGGCATATGGAATCGATTCTGCTCCTTGAGCCATGTTTCTTGAAAACAAATAATATCCGGTTTAGTTAACAACTCAGAGACGTATTTTTTAAATTCGGACCCGTGCGCCACTGGACTTTTAGCATTCCATTGGATTATTAACATAAATTACATTGGGTCCTGAGACTGTTTGGCATCAGGACTGGTTTCTCTCTCTTTTTTATTTCCCGTCTTGTTAAATATCTTATTAATATCCTTGGAAAAAATACCATCCCAACCCAGATGTTTGCAGGCTGCTGAAGCAATAATGCTAATCTTCTCCGATCTCCTTTGTACAACAGCTGTGCAATTTACCACCTCAGTAATAACTCCAATGAACCCCAATTTAGAAATGTTCAAAACCACCATGGCACTTGAATCCTCATTTTGGCAATCCTGATCTATTGTCTCCGTCTGACTACCCACCGAAACTGTTTGTATCTTAACCGGAGCTGGAGTTTTAGTAATCCTATTCGTTTATTTGATTGGCAACACAACTTTGGGGACCTTGAGCACCGCCTCCGCATACGATAACTTCCCAGTGGTTTTCACTTGCTGAATCTGGGCCGCTCTTTGAAATTCCAGACAGCCTCTGTAGGCTGCACTGTGCTCCCCACAGCAATTGGCACAGCACATATTAACGCACGTACAACTCTCATACTCATGATCCCCATTACACTTGCTGCAACGCCGTTTACCCCGACAGGATGTTGCAGTATGACCGAATCTTTGGCATTTGTAACATCTTAAAGGGGGAGGGATATACTCCCGAACAGGAAAGGCTTGG